>NC_031774.1:56262875-56445763 GCF_001522545.3 Parus major | reverse complement strand
TTTTGTTTTGTTTTGCTTGTGATTTTTAGTGTCCTGTTTGATTTTTGGAGTTGTCCAAGAGCTTACTTGCATGCCTGACTCTTCCCCATCAGTTTTCAGAGGACACCTCTGTGACAAGCAGCATGTTCTTGGTCCCATGAAAAGTCTCACAGGGAGAAGGAGGCTGCTGGAAGATATCAGCCAGGTTGTCATTTGTCTTCTTGCCTGTATGGGAGCAGGCAGTGAGACAGAACAGCAGGAATGGGCTTCAGGCTCTAATGTAGGATACCCAGATTCCATCCCAAGCAGCAGCCAGACCTGCCACTAGCTAAGATAGCACAAAGACACGTTGTGGAGTAATCTAAAGAAAATGCCATTTACATCAGTCTGAGATCCTCCTGTTTCTGAGTCTTACAGCTCTGAATGTACCTTTGCTTGAGTAGGTGTTACTGTGAGCAATAAGGAGAGATCTGACTGAAAGAAAGAAGGTGGCTGAGAGGAGAGTCCAAAAAAACAGCTGGCAGGGAAATAAAGAATAATAAAAAATTTCTCAATCATTGTTTGTTTTGGAAAGATCGTGCTTTAAGCACATGGAAATACTTTACACATTTGAGAAGTGCTGACTTCCTACATGCCTTGTGAAGGAACAGCAAATCATTCATATAATGTAAACACATTTATAGATTGTTCCAATATAACTTTTTTCAGTGCTGCTGTTCTTTTTAACAAGATACAATTCAGTGCATACATGCTCTTTTGATGCTGTACTTTGGCCAAGAGTCGCAAACATCATAAACATTAAATATTAGAGTCTGTGCTAAATGAGTGTAGCAAAGTTATCAAACCACACTTTAAATGCAAAATGTTGTTAAACAGTGCTGTTTGATGCACTGTTTAAAAGTAAAGGCATAAGAAAGTAATGCTGGAGTGAAGCAGAAAGAAATAACTTGTCCAAAATTGTGAGTATAAACATTGTCTTGATAGAGATGATAAAAAAATGTGAGTGGACAAAGTTCCTCTGTAAGGGTGGAATTTTAAATAATGGAAGAAAAATTAATAAGAAGAGAAGCTGTGATGCCAATATTGCAGTGGGTACTTGTGAAATTGTATAATCATAGTGCTGGTTGGAGGTCTTGAGAGGTCATGGGGTCCTTCCCCTTGCAATGAGGCAGAGCCAGGGGTACTTCATGGCAGGGACCTGTTGTAACCTGTTCTGAAGAACCACTGGAGATGGGGGCTCTGCATTCTCCCAGCAGCCTCTGGTAGCGCTTCCTGCCCTTGCATTTTATTGGAAATTCACTGTGTTTCCTTGACCTGATACTCACTTTCTCCCTAGGTGCATACCAAAAGTAGGCTGTTCTCTACCTCTTTGTAGGAGCTTCTTATGTCCTTGAAGTTGACTATGTAAAGTAGACTTGACAGAAGTAAATATTTTAGAATTTAGGTCTTAAAAAGTTCAGGCACCTGAATTGTCATTTAACAATAAAAACATTGATTTCTTCTGCAAATGTTTGGTAGACTGTCTCCACTCTTACAGACTGGATGTGAAATGAGATTCAGTTGAAGACTTTTTAAAGAGAGCAGCAAAAACATTTAGAGAACTGTAGTAAAATCAATGAAGTATTTGAAGCCATTTAGGGAAGCTGCAGTACATTTGTATATGTGCATACATAGAAGTATGTGTGACCTTTCTGCCATGATCCTTTTTTTGTTTCTTAGCAGTTGTCCCCATCTGTGAGGACATCACATCTCTTCTTCTAATCCTTTCTGCTGTTGCTGCTGATCAAAGCAGTTCTGTCATTCCTTCATCCTCTCTGTTGTGTACCTGGAGGAACACTGGTGACCTGGAATGGCAGAGCAGGGATAATGGCTTTGCAGATTCCTCTGAGTCAGCACTCACTTGGGCTGTGTCTGTTTGTCTTGCTTTGAGAGACTTGTCTATTAAGGCACATGTGTACAGACTTAACTCACAGCCTGGTTTCAGTCCTGGTTATTACATTTCTCAATGAATTAGAATCTGTTTGTTGATGTGGAGTGTGTTGATCTCGCAGCACAGTTAAAAGATCTCCCGTATGCCTCTATTTTCTTCCTTCCTGGTTCTCAGGGCCACCTTCAGACAAATTTTGGGTAAGCACAGCCTACAACTGGCTTTTCTGAAATTCTTGGTGTACTTGGTCATACAAGGAGAGCGAAGATTAGGACGAGGGGTGTTCATAGTGGGAGGCAGTTTCTGGAAGAAATATGGCAGGGCAATCAGTAACAAGTGCTGGCAGCAGCAATGGTGCCGTGCTGGAGCAATGGAATCAGGGCTGCTGGGGGTGGGGAAACACAAGACAGCAGAGGAGATGGGTAGAGGAGGATGTGGGGACTTGGATGTTGAGGTGCTTTAGGGAAAACGTGTGGGGATGTGACACCATCACTCTGAGGGAGGAGATTTGGGCCAGATTTGGCAGAAGGGATGGGAGTTTGTAGCCTGAGTGGTTTCTGTACAAACTTGGGAATTAGAGGAGAGTTCAGTGATAGAAAGATTTGGGGACTTGGGGATTCTGGTACTCATCCATCATAATCAGTTCCTGTGTAAGAATCTTGTTCTCTAAGGTCAGCAGGGGTGGTGTGTGTGCACTTGTGTGGCTCCCAATGTGACACCCACACACTTGTGCTAACCACGGTTCTGGCTGCAGGCAGGAGCGAACAGGCAGGACTTGTTTCCTGCAGCATCTTCAGTTTTTTTTTTTTAAAAAAAATATAATTATCAGCCTTACTGATAAATTAATTACTAATATATTGATTTCTTACAAAATAAAAAATCACCAGCGTGTTGGTTGGGGCTGTGCTGCACATTTGTGCATGTGCCACCTTTTCTGCACTTTAGCTCCTGTGTAAGTGCACACAGCAAATAGATGAATGTTTGCTACAGGGTCTTGAGAATTCAAATTTTGAGCTTTCATAGGGCACATTTGTAAATCAGAAATTCATTTAAAAGTTAAGATGTATTTCAAAGGAGCTCTTGAGGGCTCTAGTTTTCAACAATCACCGTTGCCATCCAAGGTGCATCTGTATCATCCTAGGGTGCTTGAAGAAAGAGATAGTTGGATCAAAGAGACAATGTTTTGTAGGGAGACTTCAAAAGTGATTTTCCTTAAAAATGTTTGTTCAGGTGCAGAGGATGAGAAGAAGGAATATTGTTTGATGCAGTTGGTGTTGGACATCAAAAGGTGGATGTCCCCATATATGTGTAGTGATTGTCTCTGGAAAGGAATATTAATAGCATTGACTAGTAAGGAAACAAATTACCTTAATGAAGAAGTATTGTGGTCTCTGAAAGTCTGGCTTATCCTCATTCCTGTTAATATTTTGAGTTTGTTGAAGTCTTTATTTTAAGGGAAAAAAAACATGGATAATGAAGTATATTGAAGTAGAGAGTTGACTAGTTTAGTTGATTGTTTTTTTGCCTGAACACAGTTGCTACACAGATAATTTCTATATTTGGGGGAAATGCAGGGCTCAAGTGTAGCTTGGGACCCATTATAGTTCAGCAGAATGTGTTGCAAAGCAGTAAAATCCTGTGTCTCTTGCAAAGTCAGTAATAGCATGGTAATAGGCTGTTTTATGCAGGCTTCTTTTTTAAAATATAAAGTACTAAAGAATATTGTGACTACAGAGAAAGCTGCTTTGACTCACTTAGACAAATGTGTGCCTTGGTATGGGCAGGAAATGGAAGGACAGAGAGCACATGTGGAACCATCTATCTAAATTAGCTGGATGGGGGCCAGGAGACTGGAACTTGCAACATTTGCCATGATTAGCAGAAAATGAAATGGTGGTTTTGTGTAAGAATAATGATCCTTGTATTATTCTGGGCAAGTGAGGTAGATCCTGCAGGACACAGCTGGTACATTTAAAGGTGGTGCATGTGGAATTGGAGGACTTTGGAAAGGTAAGTAGTTTGGAGGGAGGAACAAGTTAAAAGTGAGGGCTGTTCACAGGAGGAAAGCAGCATATATATATATTTAGGTCTGAGGCCCATTCTCCTGTTTCATCTCTTGAAAGAGAGGCATAAATAAATAGAGCATCATTCCCTTCTCCAAGGCATAGAGAGAGCACAGAAACGTGATCCTCTACAAGTCTGCTCCAGTAACCAGGAGCTGGTCTGGGCTGTGGGGAAGTGCTGACAGATCTGAAGGGGTGGGATGTGGGCACCTCATCCTCCCCATCCTTAGGCACTCCGGGGCTGGGGCTGCCTGTGTTTGGTACCTGTGTTTGGTACCTGTGCTACATGGCTGGCATAAAGCAAAAAAGCCACATAGATTCCAGTTTGTAATGGCTCCCTGTGATAGCCCTTTGGGTTCAGACAAGCAAAGCTGGAAGAATCGATTAGTAAATATTTGAAGAATTTTCTGCCTTTCTGAAGGGGTGGCACTATCTTGGCATTGCCTGCATACCAAGCATTCCCCTTTGTGGTTGTTTACAAGAAAACATGATTAGGATTTTCTTTTGTAAGGGGGAGAAAAAGAGGGCTTGGCTTGAGAACTAATGGGAGAACACAGAGGGGATTGCAGTGGGAGTTTCATCCTTTTTTTGACTTTACCCATTTGGTTTCACTTATGCACCTTAATCTGCCACTTGGTGGGATGATGCCACATTGAATTCCTGTTTAGGTAGAATCTGAAACCTAGACAGGGTTAGACCAAGAATTTATCTCATATCAGCCACTCCTAAAAATCTGTCTGGAATATGGGGTAAAACCCCCCATCCCAATCCTCAATTTCTGTTAAAACTTAATGTTGTGTCAGTTTAGTTTCATTGATAGTGTTGTGTACAGCATTTGCTGTGTGCTAATTTTTAGCCTGTTTTGTGTCTGGATAGTTAAGTGCATTTGAAATACAAAATTAAACAGATGTGTCACTTTTAAAGTAATATAAATATTCTTGAAGAGTGTTGTACCCATTTAGCTGTTTGTTGCTTTTAAATTGTAACCAATTTGAGCTGTAGGTGCCCGGTGTAACTTTGGTTTTGTCTCTCTATCATCTAACTGAAAAATCTTTGGATTTCTTTTTTTTTAATCCTGAATGAAATATTGGGAGGAACAGGGTTATTTTGTTTGTTATGAAGAGCAAAGCATAAATGTAGCTGTACTTAAGTTTTTATTTGGTTTATTTATGAAGAGGCAAAGTACATAGCAACTGCAGCTTTTCAAAAAATACTGAAGGAAGAAGGCTCCTTTAGAACTGCAGATACTTTGTTGTTAAATTCAGCTGGCTCACCTTCTGTTGTTTTCAGTCCATCTCACTGGTAGCCTCAGACTTAGAAATGGAGTGGACTCTGGTGGAGGTGGACCTACACAGGAAAGTGAATTTAGACAGTAAGAACCACTGCTGTATGTTCTGTACAGAGAAACTTCTGCCTGCAGCTCTGGAGCTGTGAAAGTGCAGTCTGAACCTGGAAAACCTGGGAGGAGACTGTGTTTTCTTATATTTTTTGCTGTTGTGCATTCTGTTGTCTTTGGTTTTGCTGGCAGAAAAGGAAGCCGGAAAGCTGAGGAATGAGCAGCTGACACTTTGAGGAAGGGGACAGAGAACCCCTACCTGCCATGGCTGGTGGGTGACAGGGAGAGACACACACAGCAGGTCTTTCTTTCTGCAGTGGAAGGGATGTGTGTGTGCATTGTCAACTGGCCACGACAGCTGACAGTGGTGGGAGGGAGCTTTTGAGGGGAACTCCGAGATCTGGATCAGGGAATGTGAGCTTCAGTCAAAATGCTTCAGTTGTGGTTAATGCCAAGAGACTGTAGCTAGCTGGAACATGATTTTTGGATTGGAATATCAATGCAACTTAGGCTGGGTGTTTTTATTGTTATGGTTTCCCCCTTCCTTAGCAGGATGTGTTTTGCTGAAGGATCAAGTGGAAAACCTGAAGGAGTGTGGATGATGTGAATGAGGGTTACTACTCTGACCACTTTGGTGGACTCACCAAGTTTATAAAATCTACCCCTTTCAGTATTCTTTTATGCTTTTATATTTTCTGATTAATGGAATCTTGAATGTCTTTTTAATTATTTGCATAAGGTCACACAAAGTATTAAGCTAAGGCCATGGAGAATAACTTTGTAAATTCTTACTGCTCTGAAATCTAATTAGAAACCTGCAAACTCCATCATTCATCATTTTACCATAGGAGTATATTTCTTATGGAGACAGTCTAATATCCTGCAGCAACTTCATGGCATTAAAAAATAATTAATGGACCCTTTTAGGGCAATGTGTGTTTCTACAATGTGGAATAATACTTCAGTGTTGTAAGTGAATGGTATGCTAGGAAACACTAATCCCTTGTGTAGAGTAACAGGAAGTATGAATATTACTTATTAATAATAATGTAAAACACCTTCACACACATGCTTTTTCCAGGGCATGTCTACCTTTTTGTAAACAACAGCAAATTTTAATTACAGAAAATTGGTGAGAGGCAAGAGGGATTTTTGTAATTAAGACAATCTGTTTATTTAAAAGTCTTCAGAAGCTGTAAGAGATAGAACTTAGCTGTATGTGAGGGTTGAATGTTGTGCAATAATGCCCCTTCATTCCCCTTTCATAATAAATCTCTGCAGAGTATTCATCTGAAGGGCTGGATGCCAAAAAGAACAGGTTCGACTTGTCTGTGAGGATTTACACCACAGTGAAATGCACAACTGCTTTTGTAGAGGTCATTGTGAAGGTCACGGAGCCAGTACGCACCGCTGAATGGGAGCAGCCTGGAACAATGGTGTGAGAGGTTGGACTGCATGAAACCACTGTTTAAAACTTCATCTGAAATGTAGCAATAAGCTGGAATCCTTAAAACACACTGCTTCAAAGCATGTAGGCTGTTCTGCAAGAAATAAATGGTCTCTTTTGTCGTAGTTTGTGTCTTGTACCCTCTGCTGAATGTGGCTCTGAGCTCAGAAAGCAAGAGTGTGCCCATTTCCTGACAGTTAACATTGAAATAACTGTGTCTAATATAAACATCCTCAAATCATTAATAATTGCCTCTGTCCAGGTTAAAAAAAAAACAAACCCACAACGATACTGGATTTAATTACCTGAAATTTGGCACACCTTTTTTTTACAAATAAGGTCTGAGTTTGGCCATACGGTTGCTATGTCTTTAAATAAAAGATGATGATCATTTCAAATGGCAACCAGCCATCACTGGGGTTTAGTGCAGAGATTAATTAGTAAACTTTGGAATGCGCTACAGCAAATGCAGCTGATTGGCAATAGCATGTGGAGCAGCAACTGGTGGAAAGCTGGTGCTGCTGAGCAGCAGAGGTATTTCCAAAAAGACTTAAGGGTGCTGTGATGTGCTGTACTTTAAATGGCACTGTGCTGATTGCATCAAACTACCAGTTCTCTGTTTATGCAGTTTGGTAAATGCACAGATTAGAGAAATGTGGTGTGCATTTGGAAAGAAAGCAAGTTTTCTTGTGTTGTATTGATAAGATGAGGTGCACCCCATGAATAAAGTGATGCCCCTGAACATCAGTTTACAAGGATTGTGGTTTGTCTGCAGTGCATTTTAAATTTTTTTTTAAGTGTTAAATTCTAAGATAAGAATTATTCTAAAAAGACACCAACATGATTATGGACAATTCAACACTTACTGCAGTAAGCTGTTTCTTAGAATTCTAGTCCACTTTTAAAAATTACACAGATATCTAAGTATGTGTATCTGCATGATTTATAGTTCCTTACTCTCTTCCTTTTAAAGTTTTAAATGCATGACTAGAGAAATTTGGAAACTTTCTCAGTAGGTTAACTTTTTAAAGAGGTTTGATCTAACTGGTATGGGTAATGGACCCCATTAAGTATAGTCCTAATAGTCCTAGTGGGGCTATTTTCTCAACTTGTTTGGCCCATGGGATTGGGGCCCAGATAATGAACTTAAGGTGATTTATATAATAAATAACTAATCTTAAGATATTACTTGGAAGCCAGATACACTTCTTAAAATTTATCCTAATAATATTGTATTAGTCTTCTGATGCACACCTTCGTTAAGAAAGCAATGGTAAAACATCCATTTAAATTGGTAAAAAAACCTCACAACAATACTGGTAGGTTTTTGCTTTGGAAATGCATCAGGCATGTGGATTAGCCTGGTAAAATTCATCTGGCTGCACGGACCTCAGATACTGAGCTAAAGCCTACCCTTGTGGGCTAATGGTATCGCTGAAATAGTCATATAAATTTTTGATACAAGCCTGACGGAGGTGCTTGATCTCATAAGATATGGATCACTCTGGCTTTGACCCAGAAAAGCCTTCAGCATGTGCTTTGAAATGAAGCAAGCCTGTTTTCCTCTTGGTTCAACTCTCAGCTCTGTGCCTCAGTCCATGTTCAGTCCTTAGGGCCCATCTGTGTTTGGTGGTGGATCTGTGCAGTGTTTAATACCTGGGTACAACCTGCTCGACTTCCCAGCTGTTGGAACAGTCCTTGCAAGGATGAGGAGCAGAGCCTGGGGTTGTGAGGGTGCTGGTTGTTCCTCTGGAGGCCTGTTTGTGCAAGCCTCTGCTTCCTAGAGCGTGGTGTTTATTGCCATAGGTAATTGCAGTGCAGCGGATGGGCTCAGTTTACGCCATCAGGTTTAGGCTTGCTTGGCTTTGTTGGGCTGGACTTGTAGGCCACGATCCAGACGAAGTAATCGGAATGTGTCTGCTCCTTTGGCTTTGAGTGGCTCTTTGTGTGCTCAGAGCTGGGTGGTTTTCTAAGCTGAATCAGTTTTGCTGAAATCTGTGTCTAAGCCCCAGGTAAGAGTATGAGAAAATTTTCTGATGGCAAATAAATTTTTTTAGCTTGACATTCCTCTAAATAAATTCCCGTGTGCAAATGTGCACAACTGGGGCATTACAGAGTTGTGCAAACATTCTATGATAGTCTTGAAAAGTGTTTAGCTCATGTGGATTATTTGCAGCTCCTGGATTATTTGCATCTGGGTGTATCTGTGTGTACACAGAACAGAAACCTCCATGCACACAAAGAGCATCTCATTAAAAATGGCCCTATGTGTGCACTGCAATCAGCTAATTACTGAGGTGTGTTTATTTTACTCAAACTGCTGTGTGTATGTACAGTATATGCATCCAAGTACATTGTAGAACATTATGAATAATTAAAAGCAAACTGTAACCCTTTACAGAAGCAAATGTAGGTTCATCCAATGAAGCATAATCCTGGCCAGGCTGCTGGTTTGCTGTGACTTAACTATTGTATAAATTATAGAATGCTCTTTGTAGTGCTTGAGGGCTGCCTCTTAGTATTGGTCTAGATCTGAGATAGAAAAGATTAAACAAAGTCTGAATTTCTTTGACTTGATAGCAAACAGTCACTGCAGCTCCCTACTTGTGCTAATACCCTGGAACAGAGCAGTGCAGCTGCTGGAGTAGCTGGGCTGGGGGTTAGGTGAGCTGCTTTAGGCTCTGGCAGGCTTTTGTTCCTTGTAGTAGTTCCTCTTGGTCAGTGCTCCCTGTCCTGACAATAAATGCTTCAGCCAACACAGCAACGGCTGTGAACAGGAGATGTGGGAGAAAAAAGTTGATGAAGTGTCATGTTTTAACTGTGCCCTGAGATTAATGTGAAACTGAAGGAGAAAACATGGTTTTCTCAGTCAACTACCATTGATAAAAGTTTATGTCCGGAGCTAGGGCCAAGTTATTTAGGCTGCTGGTGATTTAAAGGGTGATTTAAATTTGTTTGTTAAGCCTTATTTTAAAACTTGCCATCTTTTGCTGAAAATATAATTTTCCAGAGAGTTATACATCTTAAACTTAACTTTCTTTTTCTTGTCAAACCTTGGACAATTGAAAACAAACCCCCAAAACCCCACCCTGGATTATTAAGCCAAATGTGCCGTGAAAGCTTCTTGAACAGCTTGCCTTGGCACGCTGAAATTAATGTGGTTATAGTCCAGCCATGGTGGTGGTGGGGAAAACAACCTTCCAAACTGTCAGCACTTGGGAAAGGAAACACAAAAACCTATTATTATTCATATGTAGTGTAGAGTTTCTGATTTGCTCCCATTGACTTGAGTGATACGGTATCAGTTACTGCGATGGCTGTAGCGCCGGGTTTGTGTTTCATGGAATGAAGTGGAGCAGCGATGCAGATGCACAGTAGCCCAGTGTGGCAGGATGGATGGCTTCCAGGTAGATGGACACTGGGGCTGGCCAGCTTAGGAGGCAGTTTGCTGTGATCAGCCAAAAAATCAGCTCTTGCTGGTGAGTCTGGAAGTGTTTGTGTGCGCTGAGTCAGTCTCTTTATATACCGGGGCGATTGTAGCGCTGATTAAGCTGGAAAGGCTTGGCAAATCCTCGTTGTGTGGGAAGCTTGAGTGCAAAAACTTGCCTAATTTTCTTTATTTAAATCAGTATCATCCTGCTTGAGGCCTTTTGGAAAGCACATTTAAGTGAATGGTGTTTTAAGTTAACACAGTATTCACAATAAAGGGCAGTTTCATTGGAAAAGGGTGTGCTTAGGGTTGCTTTCCACAGGCTTCTGCCGTGTTACATGTGGAGGGACTCAGTTCTCCTGCATACACACATCACATCGTCTTTTGTGAAGTCTCTACTTGAAGGATTTAATATCTTAAAATTTGCTTTATGATCAGCAATTCTTTGAACTTGCAAACAAGAAAGTACGGATAACTTCAAATATCCATTTGAAGTCTGATTCTGAGGAATGCTTATGTTGATTTTGACCTTAGAATGTGAAGTTTGATCTCTGTCTCAAAACTGCATTTTTCTAGCAGAAATGTAGATACAGTCTAAACTTTTTTTAGGTACCTTTACAGTGTGCTCTGTGTTTAGAAATCAGGGACTTTATTCTAGAGATCCTGGATATACAATCCATGGAAACCTATTTCTCTTCATAAGGCCCTAGATTCAGGAGCCGATCTCTAATCAGCAAAGCTCACTTGCATGTGCTTTTGTTCAGGGGACACCGATCTCTGGTGGTTTAGACTTGAATATTACATTTTTGGTACTTGTGAAGCTTCATAGACTAGAGAAGGGTGAAGGGTGGAAGCTGATTGAGATAATTTAGAGTTTTATATAAGCACATAAAGCTGTAAGTTGTCTTGTTGTGTTTGAGTTTGAAAAGCACTTTTTAACTACTTTGACATCTCGCTTTTATTCTCAAACATCTGCTTTAGATTGTTTGCCATAAAAGTGTAAGAATTAATCTTGCCCTCATTTTTGTTATTGCTACCAGAAACCAAACTATTTTTATTACTTCTTGTATAGGGATTTGGACCCTGAACTATTTTCAGAGTTTAGGAGGAAAGGAGTTTGTATTTTATTTTCTTTTCTTCCCCCCTCGTGCACCCTTCCCCCCTCCCCAAGCTTACAGGTAAAGTTAATTAAATAATAGTTTTTGAGTGCACAAAGATGTTTAGCATGGCTTATAAAGCTGTGTAGTAAGCTGTACTGTGCTTTATTTGGTCCAATACTAAAAAATTTAAAGGGATTCAAATGATCAGCTTATGTTGGTTTGTTTCTCAAGGCAGCAGCTGCCCTGAGCCAGGGTAAGCATTTGCATCATCTGTGGAGAGCCTGGTACATATTTTACTGATTGGAAATAATATGTGAAATTCAAAGAAATTAAGACCTTCCTATATGATTAGTCCTTTGATTAACAAATGTTCTTAATGCTTATTCTTGGAGCTTCCTTTTCTCTGGGATTACAGCTTGTTTGTGTTTCCCAAGCAGCAGCCAGTGGCCATGGCATGGGATGTCAGTGCAATCCCTGATCCCCAGCATGCTGCCTTTGAGCAGTGGCTTTCCCCTGTTGGATATTAATAAATGTCAGGGCACTCTGCTGATGTGTCTTCTTCCAGTTCTTGTGCCAGAGCATACAGGAGTCTTCCCTTCTACAATGGAAGTGTTGTTTTTAAGGCGAAGCTGTTGTAAGCCTATAGCAGGAAACACTCAGGCAGCCTCTCCAACTTGCTCGAAATGCGATGTTTGTGCTGCAGTTGCTTTCACAGCAGTCTCCTCTTTCAGAATCTGTGGCAACACTTGCTTTTTTTCACTTTGAATACAAGTGTTTTAGCAAAATGATTCACAGCAGAGCCAGTGAAGAAGATAAGAGATGAGGCATATATTTTGACATATGACAGCTTTTTGCTGTCAGCTTGTTTTCTCTAAGACTGTAGATTTTTCATGGCAGGAACCATTCCTTTTTCTTTGTGTTAAAGATGCCTTAGATATTTCTGGTTGTGTTTCAAGGAGTTAGGAAGCTGTAGCCACTGAAACCAGGGCAATGCAGCAGGCCACGGTAGTTCATTCATAGGAGGACTTTTTGCACCTCTCTTAGGATCAGGTAAGACTTACAAATAGGCTTCTGGGTCCTGTGAAGTTCTGTGAATCCTGTCCAAAGGACAGGTAAAATTCAGGTGCCATGGGAAGTAAGTACACACAGCTTGAAAAGCTGTCATGTGTCTGTGGTTCAGATTGAAGCATCGGTTTGTTATACCCACTTAAAACACAGATGGAAACTTGCATGGAAAGAAACGGAACCTCTCTGGAAGGACAAAAGAGTGAATTTTGTGCAGATTAAAAATACAGTTTCTTCTGCTCTAGGGAGTTTTTTTTTTTGTTTAGTTTGAGAGAATTAATGTGCATTTTCAAAGCAGTGCCATGAAGTGTGTGTTATGTTTGCAGTGGGTTCCCTCCTGCCCTTGAATAGTTGGTTCACACTTACTTGTGTGCCCTACATGGAAATGGAAAAAGGCTAGAAATAAACCACTTTTACTCTAAGTAATAATTTCTAAGTACATTGATAACAGTTTTCAGTTTTCATTTAAAATGTTGTAATAAATACAGCCCACAAATATTGTAAAGGTATATCACGTACTGCTAACGTCTGATACTTTCTTAGTTTTTTAAATTTTGGCTTCAGTTTTTCTAAATTCCTTCTTTTTATCTTTTTGCCTGTTTCTAATAATTCACCCTTCCTGTTTTTCTATTCTATTCATGCTTTTCCTTTCATCTGCCTTTATTGTCCTTTTCTTAATATTTTACTCTTTTTTTTTTGTCTCTGTTGCTATAAAAACTTCCTTGCTTTCTCTTGCCAGACAATCATCAACCTTTAGCAGTCCCTCCTTAAAATCTAGCTATTCAAGGAATCTCACTTTATTTCTTCCCTTTATCAGACAGACATAATCCATACTGAATGTGATCTTCTGCATCTTTATCACCATTTATCTGGGTCTAGGCTGGATGCTGAGTAAAACAGAGAATATGGCTCTGACTTCCATACACACACACATGCAGAGTTTCTCATCTTCTACAGTCTGAGGTCAGCTTTCTGTTTGGCTTTGTTACTTTAAGCAGTTTTTCTTTTAAAATCATCCATCAGACTTTGCATTCCTCAAAAACAGTATTGTGGAGCTGTGGCTATTTGGATGGGGGAAGCTGCTTTAGAGAATCCCAGGAAGGAGCAGATAGTGGAGTACAGTGATGTATGGTTCTTTATTAGCTGCTGTTCTTCCAACACAGCAGCTGGTTTTTACAGTTTCCACTGTTCTCCAGGAAATCCTAGTTAATTTTCTTGCATAATAGGGAGATCATATCAGTGTAACACACAGCTTTAGTTCAGCAAAGTAGGAGTACCATAGATTCACTTGTGCAGAGACTCAGGCAGTTGTTGCTGGATGATGAGCGATGCTTTGTGCTTTGACCTCCACTGCTGTTTCTGTCCCTCTCTGTGTTCATGATACACAAAGTGGCATTTGTCATTTATTTCTACTTCGTGCCCCTTGAAAAATTAGGTCTTTAATGTGTGCATTTAAAACAATGTTATATTAAAGCCTTAAATCCTGTAATTAGACTGCCTATTGTTGATAGTTGATACTGTGCTTTGTTGATAGCCAAACCAAAATGACCAAGGCTCCAGAAGTCTGATGGTAGAGATGCAACAAAAGTTTGTTCAGTTCTGTTTAGTGCTGTATTACCAACATAGCACACTGAGGACTGGTAAAACAAACTGAACAGAACATGAACTTTAGGTCACCTGTATAATTAAACATTTCTCTGAAAATGGGAAGAACTGCAGCTGTACCCTGAGAAGGGCTATGTAGAGCCCTGTAAAAGTCACTGTAGGAAAAAAAAAAAATACATGAGCTGATAGTGAGGGTTTGCAAATGCAGCTGGCATTCCCAGGGTGTCCAAGTGGCCCCCAGCTCATGGCATGGCTCTTCAGTCCAGATGAAGGTGGCCAGATAGGTGCCAAGAGCAGGGTAGAAGCCCCGGGGACAGAGCAAAAGGAGCAGAAGCAATTGGGCCATGCACAGAACTAATTTCTAAAGGAGCTGAGACAGAGCTGGGAGCAAAATTGAAAAACCAGTGCTGAAAACCAGGAGTATGACCCATGAGCTTGTTAGTGACATGAAAACGATGCTGTGTTTTAGTTCTTTATTCCCTAAAATAATGCTGTCTTGTGTACTGGGTTATCCTTTAAACAGTGGTGGGGATTTTGAGGAAAGCTTGGCAGATCCTGCCAGAACTCCGGGGTCTCTGCTGAAAACAGGAGAGTGACTTGTTGCAGCAAACATGCAGAGTATCCCCTGAATCCTGCCTGGGCTGCAGCAGGCAGTGCTGGAGAGGACAGCCCCAAGCAGGCTCTGTGCTCCATGGGCATGAGGAAAGGGCACCAGGATTTTCTGTGAAGAGAGCAGGCACTAAATCCTGCTCTGGCTCTGACCCAGCAGAATTGTATTTCGGCTTGTTAGATGGACACAGGCTTTCTTCTGGGAGATTAGAGAAATGGGGCTTTTTGGCAGGAGCTTAAAGATAAGTCTGGTCAGGTAATTACTTATGTCAGAAAGTTGTAAAGGAAAATTTTGGAGGAAAGTAGAGCTAATGGTGTGATTTAACCCATGTTATTCCATGGTTAATTTCCCAGGTACCTGTTTGTGGAGCAAATTGCATATATCTGACTGTCTTTGTTAATAGCTTCTTCAGTGCTGTTGATCTCCTGCCTTACTTCTGTCATTCCTAAAGAAAGCACATCTTTTAAATCTGTTTTGGTATTTGAAAATCAAAGTTACTGTGGAGGGGGAAAAAAAAGGTCTAAATTTAGGGAGATTGTTATTAGGCATCTGAAATCATCTACCACACAGAGAAGGGGGGTTGATAATCATGTGTCTCTGATCTTGCCATTTGTGGTCAGATTTTGGTTTTGAGATCAACAGAAAATCTTAATGTTGGTTCTGTAGCTTTCTGTCAGATCATTTGTTCTTTCAGTTTCACTTCTGAGATATCCTCATAATCTTTTACTTTTCAAGTAAATAAATTAAATTTGTTGTTGTTTTTTCAAGAGCAGAGAGAGAACAGTTGATATTTAAGTCTTTGAAAAAGCTTCACTGGCACAGGAATTTTAGACCAATGAATAGAATTATGCATTTTAGTTTGACATACTTTGTGTTTATTTTAAAAGACTGTGGAAGACAGGGAGTGTAAAGGTTAAAATAATATTAACTGAGCCCTCCAAATCTATCAGTTTCATTCTCCTTTTCCTGAGTATTACTGTAGTCAAAATAGTTAACCAGAATCAGAAAGCCACATTAGCATTGCTGACGTGGATTTGTCAATAGTGAATTGAAAGAGTGGAAATTGGAGGGGGAGAAAAAACCCACAACAACCCAGCTTGTGGCTCACACCACATTGCCAAAGATATTTGCATTGATATCTGTAAGAAATTGTGTTAACCTGAATTGTTACGAGTTTAACAGTAAAATAATTTCATAAGAGTGCTTATACTGAAAAATTAATGGAATTTATAGTTTTGTTTTGATGTTCACTTGAAAGCATTTGGGTAATTGCACGCTCAGATGATGGTGTGTTTAAAAGGGGCTTTGTTAACCTCTCTGTCCTGCCATGTACAATGGAAGCAGTGCTGGGGATGTGTTTTAGCAGCATCATGTCCTGGCATCCCACAGCCATTGATTCCTCCTTGTCTCCTTTCACCAGGTTCAGGAGAGTGACCTGACAGTGAAAAGGGTTAAATAAAAATAACATTGCTGCAAACTGACTTAATGAGACTTAGTGTGAATGTCACTATTTCTGTTCTCTGACGTGTGCTCTGGAAGTGGGGTGATAGCAGAGCTCAGTAAGTTCCTAAGAAGAGAGAAATTAAAAAAGCAAAAAGATTGGCTCCAGCAGCTAGTCCAGCTGCTGTTAGTGCAGAAACTTGCCTTGTCTGGACAAGTTTTACTGACCCCAGTCTCTGGCTTCTGTCTCTTGCCTGGAGATGTTTTTGTGGCATAGCTGTTCCTCCTCTTTCCCCTACTAGTGCATTTTTGGTGTCAGTCTCCTTTCTCCTCCTTCTCAGCTCTTGAAAGATTTCTGGGAAGGCTGTCAGTTGTTTCTTTTTGCTCCCGAGGGAAGGAGGTGAAGGAAGGCAGTGTCATTTTGGACACAGGTATAGGGAGAAGAGGGCAGGACGGGAAGAAGTGTGAACGCTGCAACTTGGGCTGATATTTCTGTACTCTGTGCTGAAATAACCTCTTTCTGCTAGCAGGCAAATACTGATGTACCTGGCATCTGGCAAGACTCCCTCCCCAAACCTGTGTGAAAGGTGCACTGATACACTAGAATTTGGATGTTCTAATAGCCATGATTGTTCCTGAAAGAGTGTTGTTTTTGTTTAAAGTAAGCTCCTTGTTACTGCAAGGGCAGTTCTTTGTGTGTAATCCACGGCTTTTCTTTTATCAATGCCATGTTGTATCACAATCTGAAACCAAAACTGGCCACTGCTTTTGTTTCTTTTTCAGCTGAGAGCTGTCTCAAACAGTCTGTCAGCCAGTCAGTTTTACTTCTAATACAAAGACATTATTCAACCTCCCTCCCAATTTAATCCTGTATGTCTCTCATCTGAACCCGTACAGCACATGAATAGAATGTCAGTTGCTCACAAATCCATTGCTGTGCAGGCTTTTATATAAACAAAGTCCTAAGGATAAGCAAATGCCTTCCTCCTAATTAGCAGCATGTTTTGTGGTTCCATACATTCCAATATGTAATAGACTGCTCCAGTGCCTAAAATAATCCCAGGGAAAACACTCGTATGCCGCGAAGATTGGGGTGGGAGGGAGAAGAGGCAGGAAAAAGTGTTGTCTCTGTTCTTGGAAGCCTTTTCTGTCTTCATTTGGATACTGTCAGCTTCTTTTACACAAACATTACAGTATCCAAGGGGAATTAGAAATACTTACCCATGACCACATCAGATTTTAGGTTTGTCAGGAGAAAGCAATGCAGAAGCAGAGTCTTGGCCCCACTGCTTTCATTTTGGTTTCAGCATGCTGATAAATGCTTTCTAATGCTGGAAAGAGGTAAGGCTGACTGTCTAGGTGGAATACAGGAAATTTAAAAGTCTTACCTCATAGATTAGAAATGGGTTTTGGATCTGTAAAAGTGCTGTGTAAGTCCAAAGTAACAGTTATTGTCTGTTGTGGTGTCTCTAAAGTCACACAGCAGCTTCCCTTTTATTACCAGTCTGTTATGAAGTGGTTAGGGACCACTTGGGACAGAGAGACAAAAGTGGGATGCTTCTGGTCAAATGGCTTTTAACTGAGATAATAGTGGTCAAATTGAGCCTTTTAACTTCAACAAGGTTTTTTTTGTGAGTCAGCTTATCCCAACAGCAGTGGAAATAGGAAAGGCAATGGTTTTGGTTTGCATCCCAGCCTTTTGCACCAGTCTGGGCCATACCCAGCTTTGGGACCTCACTAACCTGTGCAGGGCTAAACAGTTTGAAAGTCTGTAAGCTCAGGAGCCTAAAGGCCAGCCAGCCATAGGGCAGGAACAGCAGCTGATCATGGGGCTTTTTACCCATTGCTAAGTGGAATGTAATCCACGTTGCCAAAGCCTGTCAGCTAAAGTTGTGATTTTGGGAAATGAAAACAAATGAGCTGTCTCATACAGCTGCATAATCTCCTTGAGGTGCAGATCTGCTGGCTGCACACAAACCAGTGCAGTTGTTTTGCCATGCAAAAAGTACATCCTGGTTCCTAATACTTGCACCTTGGCCTATGAGGGAGGTGAGAAGGACATAGGAGAGAGTCAATCTGATGAACCAGAAATGAGCTGCCACTATTTAATGGTGAAGGTAATTAACTATTGCAACAACTTACCTAGGGGATGTGCCCGTACCTCTGTGATCTGAAATAAGTCTAGATTGGATGCCTTTCAGAAAAAGGTATTTTGGCTGAACTGCCAGTCCTTTGGCTTCATACAGGAACACAGAATGTCCTGGTCTGTGCTGGACATGATGTCAGACCAGCTCAAGGGTAGACAGTTTCTATAATGAAGCTCCTCTTCTAACTTTCTGCTGCTTTCCAGGACACCACAGTGAGTTGGTGACACAATTCTACACAGAAAGGTCTTTCCCCATGACCTGTGTACCCCCCATACCCCTGGGGTGCTCACCAGTCAGCCTTCCCACCATTCATGGGCAGCTCCCTTACAGTTCCTGCTCGGTCATCTGAGAGATAACGACCATCATGATCCCCTATGACCTCAGGCACCTTGGGAACCCCACAAAGAGGGGAAGACACATGAAACATTTTCAACCTGTCCTCCCAGGAGCTTCCAGAGGTGGACATCTGTAGCAGGATAGATGGTGGTGGGCAAGGAGAGCAGTGATGAGCCCAGTCCATGTGTCAGGAGCCTTCCCTTGTCTCTTGGCCAATGCTGGCAGAAGTCACTCTCATTAACAAAGTGTCAGGAAGGCACCAGTGGCATCTCTGCTGACACTGAGCAGCTGTTCTGGTGGTGTCCCCAAGGGATGGGGCGCCTGCAATCTGAGATTCTCCCTGTTTTCTGCACAGAGCTAATTTCCCAAAGTATTTACCATGGTTTTGATCTTTGCCCAACACTGAAATTTCTTTTCTATGGCTGGAACAAAATTTGGATTTGGAAAGAGACTCTTCACTCACCAGATGAGGTTGTACGCATGTAAAACATTGGTATGACTTTCCATTTGATTTGGTTAGAGACAAAGATGTTGCTAGAAATTCAAATCTGGGAGTCTTATTTAAGCACTAAGCTCTTGCAATGGGTGTGAGAGGCCCACATAAATGTAGCTACAAAATATTATATTTTAATTAACTTGAGCAGATTGTAAATTGACAACTTCTATGAAAATAGAAATCCCTGCTTTTATGTCCTAAAATATTATAAAATGTGATTAAAGCTGTATTTTTAATCCTTCTTTTCCTACTTTAAATAAAATGTGTAGTAGCCTTCTTTTAATGTTGCAGCAATAGTTTGTAGCCCTGAAATAAATGTGCTGACCATGAGAGTTGGAGTGGTGCATGGCTGACTGGAGAACTTCCTTCACATCTCATCTCCAGGACACTGTCCCCATACCAGTGTCAGCAGCAGCCTCTCCAGTTCCCCAGGTGGTGCAGAAAAAGCCTAAAACTCTGTTTTCATCACACACACACAGGGCTGTTTCAATGGAAAACTTGAGCTGCTGATATTTCCGTAGGGATAGGCTTAGATCCACGATAACACTTCTCAAGGACTTACGTCTTCAGTTTTCTTAGCTATTTTCTGCAACTCCCTAAACAAAAATATCTCTGCTCCAAATTCAGAAAGGTCACTGTCTTCAACCACAAATTTAATTAACAGCTATCCCCTTCTACAGACTATTTCATTCCCCTCTTTAGTTAATTTTAACCCAGTGTCCCACATTAGGAGCCTGTATTTTCCACTTGAGGGAGTTGATGCTCGAAGGAGCGGCCCCAGGGAAGCTCAGCTCAGCAAGTGATCACCAGTGGGAGCCAGGGTTATACACAGCATTACACCGTGGAAAGCTTCCCATCTCCTGTTTCAGACAAAATGTCTACAAAAACAATACTACTACTTTGCTAAATTCCTGCATTCTGCAGATGGGAAGCTCAATTTCTACAGGGAAAGCCAGGCTGTTTTGGGGCAGCTCACGGCGCTCTGTCTTTTTGCTGCTGCTGCTAATTTTTGTGAGCACCATAGAATACAGTAGAAAATTGAAACTGTGTGAAAGATCAACAAATCAGTGTAGAATGTCATGCAGCAACATCTGTTAACTTTGGCTCTATCTCATATCCTCCTGACCCCCTCCTTCCCAGCCACAAGTCTCCTGTTTTGTGAGAGCTCCGAGTGATAGGGACTTGGAGGGGAGGGATGTGGAAATGTCTCCCTGCTTCTCAGTGGTCTGAAAGGCTTGCAGAAGTACCATCTGGAGTGAAAGCTTAATGTTTGTGTCTTTCTGTATTTTTAGTTATGAAACAAATGGGAATTTGCTGAATGAATTAATTGTATTGCTCTGTAAAAGTCTGTCTTGAGAGCCATTATATATGGGAGCTTACAGAGCCTGTGGAGAGAAAGGAAAGTGGCTTCCCTTTCTAATTAGGGCTTTCAGGAAATCATTGATTACAGAATCAAGTAGGGTTGTTCAGAGACATTTGTTTGATAGTACTTCAGATAAATGAAATTAGTGCTTAATAATAATTTTGCTAGTGACACTGGAAGCAGCTGCACTCTCTAATGGTAAACTTGCCCTGAATAAAGCTTCCCCCCTTCCTTCTTCTCCAAACAATTACAGCTGATGAAACATCACTTCCAATCTGTAGGTCCCAGTAAAAAAAATGTAAATCATGAAGAAGTGAGTGATACTGTGAACAGTATGTTCTTAGTGGGAAGATGTTTGTCTGGACCAAGTTAATTCTTGTTCTTATATTGCATATAAAAAAAGTCAAAACCTTGACCCATATGCCTTATGTAGAAATATTTAATAATTTTTTCTTTTTTTTTTTTTTTTCCCTTTTTCTCAACAGGGTCAGCATATTTCATTAGCTCCCATTCAGAAGTTAGAGGAAACTTTGTATGAATATCAGCCTCTGCAAGTGGAGACATATGGACCACAAGTTCCGGAGCCTGAAATGTTGGGAAGGTTGGGGTAAGTAAATCAGTGCATTTTAATTCCCATTTCCTGGCATTATAGCTGGTATTGTTACCATCTTCAGATTGCCAGGGATCTTTTTTTTTATTTTTTATTATTTTATTTTAGGGATCTTAACAAAATATTAGACTTCCTGCCCAACCAACATTTTGTTTGGGTGGATAAGCTGAAATTTTTGGTCCTCTTGCCTTTATAGATCTATTGAGAGCTGGACTGGATTGCATTAGTGTTTTTAAGGTTGTCCTTGGCAGTCATAGTGAAGTAGCTGTTCATTTTCAGTTGCACGGTATTAAAAAATAAATAAATAAAAATCTGGAGCTTAATTTACCCAGCTGTAAGCCAGTAAAAATATTAAAGTTGGGCTGTTTGCCATGGAAAAGGGTAGATTTACTTGTCGGCTGCTGTCTACAGGCAAACTGTGTTTGTGAGAAATGAAGCACAGAGCTTAACTTTGTCAAAAAATATAATGCAGGGTTGGTCCAGCAGCTTGGCAGCATCGTGGTGTGCAGCCAGGTTTGGAAGGGAGCTTGGGAGCCTTCTGTGCCTGGGAAAGGGAGGTTAGGAAGTCCAAAAGTGATGTGTCTGCTCTCTAGAGATGTGTTTGTAGCTTAAATACCACCTGAAAACTGTAGTTACTGGGGGAGTGTCACTCAGCTCATCATGGCCTGACTCTCAAGGTCATCAGCACTTCCAGTGCCTGGAAAACTGTGTGGCAGAATGAATGTGCAGGCTGGCAAGGCAAGAAAGAGTTTAAAAAATAACAGTTTATGTTTGGCTGTGCAATCTGGGAAAACTGAAGCCACAAAGTGCTGAAGAAAGTTGAGGCAATTTAGCGTGCAGTTTCAGAGACCACTGAAATCCAAACAGGAATCCCATCCAGTTCACTGGCATGGGAGAAGTTGTCTCTCATCCAGGAAATGACAGAGGTAGGTAGATTTAGTAAGGTAAATAAGCAACCTAATGGTGCTTCAGAAAACTGAAGGCTGTCTGGAATTGAGGCTGTCTCCATTTTTACTGTTTCTGTGTTCTCCTGATCTGGTATCAAGCTTCTGTGACCAAGTATTAATTAGGAGTTTAAACTTGGGCAGAGCCTGGTTCAGCCTTCACCACCTGTTTGGATGGAGCACAGCTGTGAGGGACCTCCAGTGTGAGGGGGGCTTGGAGGCCCCCTCAACCTCGTCACAAACAAGAAAAAGATGGCTTGTGCAGGGAGGATTCCCTTTGCCCAATGAGTGCTGGTGTCCAAATCCATCAGGAGCACTGTTACTGTGTCCATTGCATGCAGTGGAACTGGTTCTGAGGCAGCCCAACACTCTGCAGAACAAAACCCTTCAAACCCTGCAGTAGTGTTGCAGCATCCATGTGGGAGTGGATTCAGGGCAGGGTTTGCTAACAGTGCCTGGTCTTTCCTTGGACACACATTTAAATGTGCCATTTTCCTCCTGTGAGCAGGAATGGCTGGGCTTGTTGGGCTTGGCTCTGGAGGTGCTGCAGGAGCTGAGGGCTGCGGGGTGGCTGCGGCAGCAAGGGGAGCTCGCGGCTGGCTGGGTGGGTTGGTGGTGCCCACCAGAAGAGAGTTCTTCTGAGTCCCGAGGCTGTTTGCCATTCCAAAACAAATACATCCATGCTGTGGCTTCCCAGCCAGTACAGCTCTAACCCTATTCCATGGGGTGTCTGAAATACCTTAAACCGTGCAGGGCTGTTGCTTTATATATTTGTGTTTCTGTGTTTATATGAACTCATGTGCATTTCCTGTTGATGATGAATGCTTAACTAATGTGCCTCTGTCCCTGCTTTGGGGCTTTTCAGGCAGCTGCATACAGCTGCCTGGCTCAGGCAGAAGAGCTGGGCACAATGTAAACCTCTCCAGCTAAAGATTTTTAGTTTCCTGTTCATTTGCACTTATTAAAGGCCAGGCTGGATGGGGGCTTTGAGCCACCTGGCCTAGTGGGTGGCATCCCTACCCATGGCAGGGGGGTTGGAACTACATGGTCTTTAAGGTCCCTTCCAACCCAAACCATTCTATGATTCTGAATTTTTATTTTTTCTTTTTTTAAAAATTTTAGTTTCTCCCTCTTTTCAGTTTCCTGTTAACAACTTCTTAGCCTGGTATTTATTCCTTCTAAACAATTCCTTCAAATGTGCAGGCTGTTGTCTAAGTTTCTGGAGCCAGAACTATTGCAAAGACAATGGTCAACCTGGTGAATTTAAATTCACTTCAAGCAGCATAAATTTTTGACTTTTTTTCTTAAAGATATGGTTTTTATATCTTTTTATATCTTCTGAGATAAACACTGAGTAGAAAGAGTTTTTTGAATATTCCTTAACCTCCTGATTTCTGCAAGACGTGCTTTGGGTTTCAGCATTTTTTTCTTTTTCTTCGTGAGTTGCTGTAATGAAGGACACAGCTGGCAAGAAGGTTTTAGCAAAGAGCAAGAAAAAGGATGAATAGTTAGGGGTCATGTAGAACATTTGTAAGGAATCTTTTATAATTGAAAAAAATGCTTTTTAAGGTTACTTGTATTATTTGCTTATTAGGCTTTTCAAAATCTTCATGAGCAGACCATAAACTTGATTTTGCATTTTTCCACTGCTCTTCTGTGTGGAGTTTGCATATTTTGCAAAACAGGAAATTTATGTTCAAATTGTTCTTACCAATTTGTTTTCAGTTTCCCCTGGGGATGTAAATTTTCTTATTTTTTCTTAAGTACTGCAGAAAAGCATTAACATCTTTATGCATTTTTTGTTGGGGTGTTGGAAATCTGAGAATAACGAAGATTTAGATGATTTTTTTTTTTTTTTGGCCAACACAAATGATTGATATAATGTGTAAGGGTTTGTATTTAGCCCCCCATGAAGGTCACTTTGGTTGTTCAGACTCGAGGACCAGCTCACGCCTGTCTCAGCTGTCAGATGGAAACGTGACTTGGAAAAGGGGAGAGGATGTGTGAGAGCATCTCCCAAACATGTGGTGCTGCCGTTGGAGGAAAATGGGGTTTTGGATGACTGGAACATGCCCATCCTGGGGGGCAGCTTCTGCAGCTGCCTGTCCCTCCCCGATGACAAACAGCCCTGGGTCTGTGTGGCGTTGTCACTGCTCTCAGTTACCAAAGTGCTCGGGGACATGGGATGGGAAAAGGTTTCTGCACAGAGCTGAGAGGAACCTATTGATGTATTTGGAGAGAGATCCCTGCCTTATCAAGGGCTCTACTGGCACTTCTGCTGTCACCACAAACAGTTTGTTTGGACTGAAATGGGAAGTGTCATCTTATGGTTCAAATTGGTGCAAATCTGTTGAGTTTCCTTTTGTGTGGCTGCAAGAGAACATGAGGAGCACCTGGATGCTCGAGCACTTGCTGCCAGTTTTTGGGCCTTTTCTTAGATGGGCAAAAAAAGCTTGTCTCTCTTAATTTTATTTTTTTTTTTCTTCCTAATGTTTTAGTTGAGCATGCTGAATTTGTGTGGTTGGAGGTCTGCATTTTTCTTACTGGAAAACAAAAGAAATGAAAAATATAACAAACTGACATGCCAAGTAGAGAAAGAATAACCCAGGATGGGGAGGGAAAGTAGTTGCTTTAAAAATGTATGTTTGATATGTAGTTTTGATTCTAAAGGAAAAACAAAACAAAAAAAGCCCCTGAGGATCTAAATGATGTTTTTTTTGGAGGTCCTGAAGAATGTAAAGACATTCCTGGCAGTAATTGTAAGTCTGTCTAACAGGAGTGGCCACACAGCAGCCACCAAGTTTTACAGCTGTGAAGAGCCATACACAAGCTACTTAAAAACTGACTATAAATTGAAAATCTGCTTATGTGATTAGCATTTTGGGTACAGATACTCAGACTTCATGACTCAAGGTTTAGAAACAGTCTCTTGTAATCCAAAGTGGATCATACTCAAGACAATGCCAGTTGTATCCTCATTAATCTCATAAAATGGACATAATTTACAAGTCAGGTGAAAAATTTTTGTTTGCAGCAGACCTTGTAATCAAGTCAAGCCTGGGCTGCTTAAAATAAAATTTGTTTGTCTACTTATCTTTGGAGAGATACAACCTGAAAAAAAATATATATATATATATGTGTGTGTGTGTGTATATGTATGTATGTATGTGTTTATAAAAAATCAGTTTTGCTCCAAAAATCTTTTCTTTAGGGAAAACTGTGACTTCCCTTTGATCTATCAACTTGTTTCCATGTAAAAGCTCATTGTTAGGAGCACCCTGATAAATGTTTTGTTTAAATAAGATGCAGAAAATGAAGCTCAATAGTGAACAGTACTCTAATGAGGATAGGTAATATACTTTGATAAATTAAAAGGTAAATCTTAACAGAATGTCATTTTAAGAGTTGAGGAGCTAAATAGTGAAGCAGAGTGGGAATGTTGTGAAAATCTGTACATAAAATGAACATGTTTTAGCCCACTGCTTTTTCTTATGAACAAATGAATTGATTCATTCCTTTTTTCCTAGTAAAGGACAGTTCAGGCATTTTAAATTTCGCATTAAGATGAGGTTGGGTTTCATATCTGTTAGAAGCTTTGTTAGTGTTTAATTTTCAACCTTCACTTCAAGTGGAAAATTTCTGCATATTTCTTTGTTGTACAGTGTTGTAGTGTAATTTGAAACACATGTAGAGTTCTGGCACTTAATCTAGAAATGACTAGTGTAACTTCTTTGCTGTCAGTCATTACGATTTTTTTTTTTAAAGTGAGGCAATAGTCAGGATGGTCTCCAAACTATTCTTATAGCATAGCTGAGCTGGTCTTTGGCTGGATTAGCTTCTGCTAGAACCCTGTCAGTGTCTGTGTAGGGTTTGAGGCAGTGAAATAACTGAGAATTGATTTTGAATGGGTGACAGGACCACTGGGCTTTAAAAGTCATAGCAGGTGATTTTTCACATCTGCTCTGTCACTGGGGTATGCAGATATTTCTTGAATCTTGGAAAAGGAGAAAAGCCACAAATGAAGGGCTGATTTGATCTGCTTTGGCCTGTTGGTTTTGAACACTGAATTCATTCTGCTCCTTTTAATGGAATCTAGTCTCTCAATAAGCTCAGTAGTCAGAGTCAAAAGATTGACTAAGAGCAAGGGAAGCTTGTCTTGCTTTGGAGGGCACATAGAGGGCTGCACTCCTTGCAGGAATTCTCTTGGCTACCAAGGCATATGGTCTGAATTTCCCAGAGTCTCCTGTTGCAGGGCCTGATGCTCAGTAGAGATTTCTGTCTGCTGCAAAGCGTTTTGCATTGGATATCTAATGAATGAGAATTGGCAGGTAAGGAGTGATTATTGCTTTAAAGACTCAGCTATGTTTCCATACAGCCTTTTATTTTTTGTTCATTTGATCATGAATAATTGAATAAAAACCTGTGGGTGGCAAAACAAGTACTGTGTGGGTGCCCTTTTTTTGAATTGTGAATATGGCTAAGTGTTCTGTCTCAGGGCAGGAGGGAACAGGGCAACAGAACTGCCTGTAAACCATCTTAACCTGGTTTGATATAGAAACTGTCTGGTATTGCTGTAGACTTGCACAGAAATCCTACAGCCTTCATTTGAGGATTTTGGAAGGATGCAAATTTAATATAGGGGAGGTAGATTAGCACCAATTTTTCCAGCTGAATGAAAATCAAGGAGTGCAGCCTTCAGTAAGTCTGAAATCTTACTGTTTAAGGAATCAGCTTTCTGGCAAAACAGTCTATGAGCATTTCAAACGACACCCCGCAGAATATGGTGTTTTGCATGGAGCTCTTCTGTCAAGGTCATTAGCAATTGAATATATTAAAAGTGGACTGCTTATGAAATGGAGAGTTTTACTTCCTGCCCGCCCACCTGCGGGTATAGTGTGGGTTCTGTAACTGTAAAAGGTCTCAGGAGGGTTATAAAAGCAGAGAATATGGAAAATATATAAAGAAACAAAGAAGGAAGCCTGCATATACCACGCAGTTTCTTATATGTAAAGCTGGCTGTAGCTGTGTGTGTACCACTAAATTAACCTCAAAAGCTGGCCCTGACAGCAGAATGTCCATGGTGATTGTTTTTGTTGGCGTTTGGCTTCAAAATTAACTCATCGATCTAACACGAGTCTCTGTGCTCGGAATACCGGTCTGGTGATGTTTTTTTACTTTTTCATGCAATCATGGAAAAAATATGTTTCTGCTCGAAGCAGTTGTCAAACAAGCTTCTTTCATCGACAATCAGACACAGGGCAGCTGAGTAAGGCTGTTTAGTCTAGAATAAATACTCGTGAGATTACAAGGTCGCTGTAGGAAATGTAATTATACCATTTATTCCAGAATAGTCTTTCTGTAGTGTGGGCTTGCAGAACACTAAATCATACATTTATTAAAATACTTACAATATGAAGATGGAAAAAAAAAATAAAAATCAGAGCCTTAATGCAGTTTGTCTGCAAACTGCTATGGGAGCAAGCAGTAAATATTTAAAATTGCTTCAAAAAATCAGGATGGTAATATTTGCTTTATTATTGAGAATTTGTAGGAGGCAAACCCTGAGTTGTCACTGCAGGTGTGGAGGCAGTGCTGCTAAGTGGGCAGCTGAAAGGTGTCAGGCAAAGCTGTCTGCTGATGGATTATAATGTGTCAGGAGGCATCCAGCAATTGTGTGGCCCCACTGTCCTATTTTCTGTGCTCTTTGTATCTCAGCAAATCAAAGCCTTGTTACTACCAGCCACTTCAAGAGACCTGATTGTCTGTGACAGTTCTTATCTGTTATTGAAAGCCCTTCTTTGCTTTCATCCTTCCCTCCATCCCCTGCATTGCCATTGCTGCTGATGTCTGGGTCTCTTGTGACCTTGTATGTCCACAGGCTTTCCTCCTTAGCTGCTGGATTTTGGTAGAAGTTTTAGGACTTCTGTTGCATCTCTGAAATTATATGGTGAATTTGAGATCAGTGGGTTTTGTGCTCAATATTTTGCTTTTCTTTCCATTTTTCCTCCCTTGCTTCTCCTGCACTCCATCATGTTGCCCTTTTTGAGTATTTCTCTGGCTCCTCAGCCAGATGGATAAGTGCACTGGGAATCATGTGGCTGCCACAAGAAAAACAATATGTTTTGCACGTGCAGGAGACATCTGTCCTGATGATCTCTCACTTCAATAACAGCAGGGCCTCAGTTTTTGTAGTTCTTCCTGGGACAGAGCCCCGAGATGCTTTCTTTAAGCCCAGTGTTAGGGTACAGAGACAGGAACACAGCCATGGGGAGCAAAGTCTGCCTGGTGGAGCGTGTGGGAGCTCATGGAAGCCCATTGCTGAGCTCCTCCTCCTCATCAACATCTGGGCATTGCTCCTGCTCTCTGCTTGGCTGTCAGGAGAGATGGCACAACAAGGACTTGCTCATGGCAGTCTAAGAAAACCCTGGCATTTTCTCCTGAAGGGTCTATTTGGATATAGTAATCTTAAACTATTTGGTCTCAGATGTTGTTGGAATAGAAAGGTGATGAGCATCTTATTTGAATTTGCCTTCTGAAGCATTTGCAAAAATTCATTGCAATAAAAATTCAGAAAGGAAGTGTGGAAAGAGGGAAAGAAAGGCTTCCTAAGCCCTTCAACACTGTTGTTTTAATTTCGCAAAATGAAAATATTTAGCCAGAGACAGCCAGCAAAATAGACCCATAAAGAGGAAAAGAAAGCCAGAAATGATGCATCATCTTGACTCTGACACCAATACAGTTGTAAAGCAGCATTCTGAATGAAAATTTTGTTCAGGTATCAAATGGCAGAAAAGATGAGTTATGTGTTTCCTTGAATGGCAGAAGGAAGCATGGGGGGGTGTCTTGCTTGAAGCTTTCTGCAGCTTTTGAAGCAGTAGTTTCTGACTCTTTAACCCCCTTAGTACAGCTCTGCTGAAGGAGTCTGTAATGCTTAAAGCTTCTCTGAAGAGTGCTTAGTGGTAGGAATGAGGGATTTCTTCCTGCATGAGCAGGTCACTTGCCAAAGTCAGTAATTCCATTGATAAACTTTATCCTCTGTATGTAACTGCTCTCAATCCTGATAATGATGGATGACAAGATTTTTAAGGGTTGGGCTGGCAGTCTCTGTTTTCTTACTTTTATACTGATCCTCTGGTCCCTCAGATTAGATCACACTGGAGGGAAAAGTGGAGCCAGAGAACTTTTCTTAAGAGGTAATGGTATCCCATCACAGGTGTGTTCACTTCTTTATTTTTCCCAGTTTCTTTAAAAAAAAAAACAAACCCAAAACATCCAAGTCTTCCATCCCCATAAGAATTGGAGTTTCTGGCTCCTTCCATTCCAGCAGTTTGTGCATCTGCCCCTGATGGCTGTCACACTTGGTGGAAGAGCAGAGATTTTAGGGGTAACTGAGACCAGAGTTGCTGTATTGAAGAGGAAGTGGTTGGGTATGGAGGGGGGACCCCAAAAGTACCTTGACTGAAATTCTTTGGATCTTTAAAATTGGAAGATGTCCAAGGACAAGTTAAAGGTTATTATCACAGGTGCCTTTTGAAGTTAGAGACTGATATATGTTGGGTCAAGGGGGCAAAATACATAATATGGGTTTCCTATCATGCATTATAGCTATTTCTGATTTGTTTTTTGTTAGTAGTGCTGCTTACAGGGGGTAGAGAAAAGTACCCACAATTAAAATGGTTGGCTGGAGATTATGTACACACATTTAGGAACCAATTTCATGGCTTTGGTTTTAAAGCCTTGCTAGTATTATTTGAAAACTGTTCTAGGTAAACAAGGCATGTAGTGCCAGGCTTCCAGAAAGAATTGAGTTGTTCACTTCTCCCTATTCCAAATTGAAGCATTTGAGTTTGGCTGTGTTTCTAATAACAAAGCAGAGGTTTGAACATACTGGGACTTCACAGCTGAGCTATTGCTCGGGCTTGAAGGTAACGCCACCATATTTTTGTTTCTTTAACTGGTATTAAATGTGAAATCATAAATCCTTTTCAGAGGGAGAGGAGAAGGGGAGATGGTTTTCATTTGGCATAATTTCCTGTGAGACGTGGTTCTAAACAAGGCCCATATTTACACACGACAATACAGTTTAACGTGTACTGGTATATCCAGCACGTTTTAAAATTGTTTAGCCAGCCCCAGGTATTAAATAGCTTCACAATAAATGTGTTTAATAAAAGTAGATGAAGTTTGAAATAATTTTTTAATAATTTTACAGTAGAAACACCAGTTAAATCAACCCCACTGCAGTAATAAATGTCACAAAAACAATTAATTATAGTTGCTTGCCACTGCAAAATCAATTGTGTAACTGTTCTTCTGAAACTGACTTTTACATTACTAAATCCTAAACACTACACTTCTGTAACTTGTCAGAATCAGGTTTTGGTTAATAGATATTTTCAGTGATGTAATGGGGACTTCTGGCATGGAGTCAGAATATAATGGACTGTGATTAATGTTTTAATAAGCACTTTTCTTCTACTTATGATGCAGCACTGAAATGGTTTCCTGCTTAGATTGATAGAAAAGCAGGTGTGCGTACATACTTTTTTCTTTCAGTAAGAATAAGTTTTTCAATGCTTCTGCTTGAAAATATTTAATGTTTTTCCTTGAGTCAAACACTGCTGATTTGGGGGTTTCAGTTTGTTTGTTTTAAATACAGCTATTGCTGGTATTTGTCAGCTGAAAGTGGAGGATGCCATGGAAACCTTTTCAGTACTTGAAGTAATTGCTTTGTAAAAAAGGAAACTCATTAGTTTAAAAAATAGTTTTGATATATTGACATTTTCTTCAGTGAAGGGATTTGTTTAAAATAGTGTTGGAGTAATTCGAAAGTGTGCAAGAACAAATACAGTGTTGAAAATATTAGCAGGTTAGATTTATTATGGAGGTTGATGTAATACACTTGCTATATCATACTTGGTTAGTTTCATCTGGGAAGTGGTTGTGTTATTCTGTATTTTAAATATTTCTTTTTTTAAAAAAAATTAAATAAATAAAAAGGTATTTTAGTCACTGCTTTTAATGACCCATCAATCCAGATTTTTTACAGGTATAGCTTGTTTTGTTTAGGGATCAAGTCAGCTCTTGCCCTCGTGGTGTTTCTTCTAAGATGATGCTAATGGTGAGCAAATTCTTCAGACTCTTTAACATCCTAATGATATCTGGTGATGGTTGTGCACTTGGTCTCCACTATTCCTCTGCAGAGGAATATACATGCATAGAAAAATTATATATATATAAAACCAGAGTGCATGAGAACTGCCTTCTGTGGAAAACACAGTAGCTTCTTTTCTTTCCTTCTCTGTCCTTGTAGACTTGATAGGGACAATGGATATACCTGTGATGAGGAGAGAGAAGAGGGTGAAACCTGTAGAACAAGGAGGTCCCATGTCTTGCTGGCATCATTCCAGTAGCCTGGAGTCCAGGCACCTCTGCTCTCCACTTCTGAAAGCTGGGTGAGCCTTTCTGGAAAGATGGAAAAGGTGCCGTGGTCCTGGCTCCAGTGCAGCGCTTTTCTCTCGTCTCCGGAATCTGTTGACATTAGTTGAGATTCAAGATAATAGTTTCTCCATCTCTTTGTTCTTTCTAAACCTGGGAATCTTACTGACTCCTCTGTTCTCAGGAGTATCGACCCATGCTGTAATTTTTCCATCAACTTTGGAAAAAATGCTGATATCGGCATACTTGTGTTTTTAATATTTATTGAGAATTTACCAAGCAGCCTCTATACCTTGGGTTTGTGCCAGCTCTCTCTACTGGGGTAGTGTCTGCCTTGCATAGAGAAGGTTACTTATGGTTTCCTTTATTTGCTACTGCTGCATTTGTCTAGTTCTCCCTTAAAAAGATGCAGGAGGTGAGTGCTGGCTGCTATCTTTATTTTCTGACTCTCTTCCAGAATTCATGAGGAAATGCTCCTGAATAAAGCCAAAAAAATTCTACACCTCTTCTCCCCTTCCTGTCGTTAGAAGGTTCTGTCTCTCTCTTCCCCCTCTTTTCACATTTAGGCCCTGATGGATTGGGCAGACTTCTTGCTCTGTGGTCATTGATTCTACTAATTGTCAAAAACTATTCCAGAAACGAGAGAGAAGAGATTTTGCACTCTGAGGCCATCTCAAAACTTGGAAGCATAAAGGCTCTGCTGTTCCAGACTCTCTTCAGCACACAGTTTAGTTTGGAATGAAAAGTCCTACAGATACAGAGTCTGCAAACAATCTGAAATATGGAAACTATATATTGCCTTTTTATTTTTTCCCTTGTTCTGTGATGTAGGTGCATCCTGCTCTTTTTCTCCCCAGATGCAAGGCAAGTATTGTTGTGAAGGTGAGAATGCAGTGGTTTTCAGGAGTCTGCTGTGACTGAGCAGTGTCTTGCCTTGAGCAGTTTGGGCCATAGGATCCTTCTTGATCTTTTGTCTAAGAGCAGTTACTGAAGTTGTTATTTTTGTATTTTGCATTTATTACCTCTCCTTTTTTCTCACCCAGAAGTGCTCTATGGATTTTTTAGGTGTGCTGTATTTACTCAATTTATTGAGGCTTTGGAAAAGCTTGGACTAGCAGAAGAACAATCAAAATTGGTGCTGTCCAGTTCTACAAACATCAGTGCAATGACAGTGTCATAACACACCCTGGAGATGACAGCAAGGACAGCTCAGTGCAGCTCCTGCCTCACCATTTTCACAAGTTCTCACAGTTAACACCTCCAGACTCCCTCCCTGCCTCCTCCAAAGAGCTCTAGGAAGTCACATATTTCCTGACTAGTTTTTGGCTCTGGTGTCAAAACACTACTCTGAAAAATTCCCATTGAACTTGTTTGTGTGCTGAGGGTGGTAGGTTTAAAAATAAATAAAAGCTCCACGCAGGTCCAGTTCTGCTCCTAGCCCTGGCACAGGAATTTGTAGTGGCTTCAGTGGGGACAGATTAGACCTTACAGAAGTGCCTTTAATGTTCCTGCCCTTGGGCAGTCTGGGTGGATACTTTCTTTTGCAGCACAGAGGATGAACTGTGTGTGCTCACAGGTTCTTCCATGTCATTGAGGAGTGTGCTCACATGGCTCAGGGATGTTTGCAAATGGAGCAAAGGAATGCAGCTACCTGTAGGACAGAGGATGGGCACTGGAGCCCTGTGCTGGTGCTGCAGGCTCTTCATCCCCTGAGTTCATAGACTTTTGGCTTTTCTGGGAGCTGTTGGCTGCTGGTTGATTTTCCTGTATTTCGAAACAAAAGCTGAAAACTTGCCTGGAGCTCTCTGCTCAGATCAGCTGCCCATATATACTGCAGCAGCAGGTTTCACAGGCTGTCTGCCCTGGGAATTGAAGACCAGAAAAAGAAAAGAAAATCAATGTATTTTCTTTTAATGCTATTTTTATCTCCTTAGAAGACAATGAATGGGGCTAGCCAATAGGTGAGATTTCAGTGCTTGTGTATGGGTCCATTTCACGCCTTCCTTCATGCACATGTGAAGTGTTTGATTTTTTTTCTTCTTTCTCCCACTGGTGCTTTGGTTATCTGAAAAATAGAAATATCTGATTTGGCATGTCAGCATGAGGGTTCTGGGAAGTATTTGCTGCTTCCAGTAGAGAGAGCCAGGTAAATTGGAGTGGCTGGGTGGAGGTGATACTACAGGCTCCTGGTGTCTCCAAAGAGCAGTGCATCCTCTATTTTGGGCTGCTTTGAAGGATGTTATTTGCAACAAATCCCAGAGTTTTTGTTGACTCATGACTTATATTTTGGTTTTATTCAGCATTTTTTTTGTCCTTTGAGGGCTCCAGCAGCTGAAACAGCATCGTCTTACCACACGGCAGTTTCAGCTGAGCCTGGTGTTTGAAATGGCAACACTGCTAAATGTTTGTGACTTGTTTTTAGAACACCATTTCAGCTGCCAGTTTCCTTGAGAAAGCAAAAACAATATGAAAAGCAAGAAATACAAATAAAGGAGAGGCTTCAAATTACTTCTGATGTAAAAAAACCCAAAAACCCAACCAAAAAAACAAACCAAAAAACATTAAGAAGACATGCTAAATTTAGTAGGATTTCTTGAATAGGAAAGTGACATCTAAATAAGCAGGCATTTTCCTTAATTCCCTTCACCTTTTCTGCAGCCTATACATATACTCATTGGTTAAATTCTCTCTTAATGAGCTGTTTCCAAGAATTTTGCTTTTCCTCTGATAAAAGGTTTGGGTGCTCCCAGAATAGCTGCCACATAGTGAGGGTAGATTTAAGGGAGGATGAGAGCTCCCCAAAACTCTGCTTCCTGACAAAGTGGTGAACAAACTGCTGTGGTACCATTAATTTTTCCAATCAGAGTGGCACCAGAAGTAGCTGCTTTGGGGGGAAGAACTGTGCACCCAGGGAAGCTGTTGTTTCTGCTGGAATTATTTTATTGATACATATGTTTGTGCATGCCTGTGTGTGTATGCAGATATTGTTATGGATCATTTTATATTTACAATGTGATAACTCCTTGCTGTTATTGTTCTTGTATTATTAGGTGTTCTGTAGGTCTGGCAGGGCAGTGATTTTTTTTTCCGCAAGTGCAGCTGAAGCTCAGTGTTTTGCCCCAGAAAAGAAAAGGTAACACTCAGAGAACTCACTGCAGAAAACCAGGGTGAATTCTGAATTCTCCTGCTCAATACTTTGTGTCTGTACCCACCTCCTTACCTCCAGAAGAAAGCAGAACTCAGGTTTTGTAAGCCACCATTATCTATGTTGTTTCCATTTCCATGTTTCCAGTGTTAATTAATTTGTGGTGCTGTGCTTGTGTGAACTGTTCTTAGCTCCTGGCTGTGTGACCTTTGCTATTAAGCCATGTCTAGCTGGAAAAAGTCCATGTTAGTAAGTGCTACAGATTTGTCTGAATCATTTATCCATTTCCCCAGCCCCCTCAGATTTTTTTGACAGATGTACAGTCTGCAATGGGTGACTTTTAAATTTTCTTTCAAATTGTAGATGAAAGTTCTTGAGTATCACTAGGATAAAATGAGATCCCTGCAGGGAAAATACCTCTTTGGATGATGAATCCCTATTTGCATTTATTTCTTAACGTCTATCAGTGTAAATTATGCTTAAATATTTTTTTTGCATAGCACCTATGAAAACTGATTTGAATATGGTACTTTAAAAAGTAAATTACTGCCAGTTTTTGTTGTAAAGCTAAAGGTGAGCTTGAGCTTTTCATTGGGGTGTGTAGTTCTTGGGATAAAGCAATTTGAGATCAATATTGAATGAATCCGTAGGTCAGTGTAGAATATTTTCAGTGGCAGTGCATTAAATATATAATATATATATATATATAATAATTCTGATGCAGAAGGATAGCTAACTCAGAAAGATGAGGACACTTCCACAGGACTCCTCTGAAAGTATTACCAGATGATTTTCCCTGAAAAAACAGAATGTCTTCTGTACAAAAAAACGAGGAGTTTGCATTGATACAGATTTAACCTCCATAAAGAATTTCAGGAAAATCCTACAAAACTTTGTGGGAAGGTTTGTGTGTGAGGTTCTATTTAAGATGCTTTTTGGGCAGCCCAGGCTCACGTGGGCTCCAGCCTGTGTTGGAGTAGCACAGAGGTGGTCTGGGAAGAGCCAGCTCTGCTTCCCCTGTGGTTTTTGCTCTTCCATGGCTCCAACTGGTAGAACCTTTGTAGTACAAGAAGTTCTCACTCACAAAGGGCATCAGGTTAGCCTTTAGTAGATTTATGTGCCATAATATTATTTACGCCTTTGAAAACCTGCACAGCGCTCGCAAGGCAGATAATGCAGCACTTGTATGGGGCTACTTCAAAGTGAGCTCAGAGAGAGCTGGCCCTGCTGCTGAGAGATCAATACAGTCCTGTGCTCTCTGCCCTTCAATCACATCAACAGCCTGTCAGAGGTGATGCACTGCTCCACCAGCTCAATACAAACATCAGCTTGATTCTGGCAGGAAAGAGATTTTATTGGAGCAAATCCCTTTCTCAACAGAGTGTCTAAGTACCTTTGGTGTTTTTACTTTAGAACAGGTCTGTGCCCAAATAGAAGTGATACTTTTTTCTGTGATGTGCTCTTCATTGCTGCTCAGAGACATAAAACTGTGGAGCATAGGTCCACAGAAACCTTGACGTTTTTCCCAGTTATGTATCCAGTTCCTGCTGCCACCTGGGAGAGCTGCATTACTGGTCTGGCTGCTTTCAGGAGTTGATTACAAGGAAAGGCATTTCAGTAAAGAAGGCATTACCCACCACGCTGCTTTGTGTTCATGTTTTAACTGGAGAGCTGCATTAAGCACATTGTGTGTGTTACCCTTCTCTGCTGCCTTTAATTGTTTATACATTGATGTACAGCAAATATTAAATTGGAGCTAATGGGAGATGAGTTTGAGCTATAATGCCTATAAAATGTGATGAGATCTGGCAATTGACTTATGATGCCAAAGAGTGGCATGACATGCAATCTAGTGACATCACATTGAATGATGTTTCACAGAGCACTAATTTTTTATGTAGTCTTAAGAAAAAAAGGTTGGTTATAACACTCAATGCATAAACCTGTTAAAGGTTTTATGTTAAAGCAATGGCCCTTAATGTTTCTTACATTTCTTGTTACAGCAGGGAGCTTATATATCTTAATAGTATGAGAAATTAAGCAGTTCAAGAACACAGAGCAGGAAAAAGACTTGCTTTAATTTTCTACAGATGTTTCTGATGATTGAAGACTAAAGGAGTTTCATAATGAAATAGCAAATTGCATGAAAGAGGTTAAACTTCAGTACAAAGTTAGACTTTATTTTAATATTCCAGGGGACTGTATACTAATAGAATAATCACTCACCTCTTGTCTTGCAGCTTTTGACTTGACATAGTCATGGAACTTCCCTTTAAAGCACAGTAATTTCTATATAAGCTGTTTGATCTGTCAAGTAGGTGTAGGAGCTTGTGTCAGACTTGAAGAAGGGAGCAGATTCAGCTGTGACAGATGATTCAAATACAGTGAAGTTAATTGACTTTGCCAGGGGAGAAAATTCTTCCTCCCAATTATGTCAAATGCCAGACAACGTTCCAGAGGTGTGGAGAGAAACATGCCTAAAGGACAATACTGACACTGCTTTTCTAGTAGGTGCTTGCTCAGCTTTATTTTTATTTTTAACTTTTTTATTATTTAAGCTTTCAGGGATAAAATAATAAAACCGACTAGCTCAAGTACCTCTTTGTTTGGGGATTCTCAGACCTCATAAATCCATTGCCCCTCTGTGGTCCTCTAGGATTTTCTGCCTAGGTTTTGTGGAGATAAAAACTTTCAGGAGATTCTGTGAAATAGGGAAGTCCAGGGCTTCTTATTTTTCTGCCAGTGTTAGGTGTTCTGCTTCTTTGGCTTTGTATTGGCATAATTTAAACTCTGTCAGAATCAACAGGTTTCTGTCACATTCTAAGATTTTAGTATTTGGAAGGCAGAGGAGAGGACTGGGCTTTTGACTTTGTTTGCTGGTCCCATGTCACACCTATAGCCTGTCTCATATATGAACCTCTGCAGTTTTGTGTTCCAGCACCACATGATTCTTTTACAGAGATTTCCTGTCAGTGGAGAAGGAGCCAGCGAGGCTGTCATGGTAGGGGTTATTGTTTGGAGCAATAAAACTCCCCTTTTCTCCACCCTGACACCTTTTCCTCTCTCAGCCCCGTTTTTGTTTTTGGTTCATGGGTTTTTCCACTGCAACTCGTAACAAGTGTTACAAGAGATAATAAATAGAATAAATAATAAAAAGGGATTGATGTAGACAATGTTTTATTCTCTGTCACCTTCTTGTGAGGTTGTGATGGATGGCAGAGCACTGGTGGGCAGGTCATGCACAACCCTTCAGTTTTGTTTCACAGTGAAGGCAGAATCAGTTCAAATGTCCTTTTCTTTCATGGCCTAAATCTACTCTATATAACTGGCTTTCTTGTGTCTCACTGTTCAGTAACTGTTACAGGTAAATCTGACAGTATTTATATTTTATGTGGCTGGGTTTTCTGGTTGTTTATTGCTGGGTTTTGCCTTACAAAAGTGCCTAGGAACAGAATTGCAAGCCCATCCCTAGACACTGTACAACAGTTCAGAGTTGTGTGGAGCAGTCCCTGCCTCGAGTGGAGGATGCCATCTTTAAAAGAAAAAAGTTAAATAATGTGCAATGGTAGCAAATTATCTCCCTTTTATTCTTCCTGCACTTGACACTCTTCCTGCTAAATGTGGCAATACTGTCAAAACTTCTCATTCTTTTGGCTTCTCCCTGTCAGTATAACTGTTCCAGACCTTTCAGTAGCCAAGAACTCCGTTCTGTTTGTGGGTTCCAAATTTTTACTCATCCTTGCATCTGGTTTTGTTGCCTTAAACCCCAGATACTTTCAGATTGACACAATATTGATCACAGTTGCATTTGGTTAAATCTGAGGTTAGTTTACATGACTCAGTGATGAAATTGCATGTGACACTTTTTTGGACATCGGGAATTCATTATCTTTAAAATTATTTTTTGAGAAACTTTATTCAGCCACTAAATACACTTTTATTAAAACAAGCCCTTAGTATGCATAATTGAGATTTGGAATCATGGTGTTTATTTTTTTGCATTTCTTGGAGTGTGCTTTCAGTTTAGCTAAACTAAACACCATTCTATTTAGAGCATCATTTTAAGAATATTTTTTGTAATTCTGGCAGCAAATGCTGTGACATTATAATTATGCCATAAGCATTCAATGTTTATCCATCATAAACTGGCTGTAATCCCAGTTCTGGAATACAGCTTTCTTGTTGCTCTGGATTCTTCAAGTGAAGGGGCAATTTTGTCTGCAGAAATGATTTTTTTTAGGAAATCCACCATTTGGGTTAGTTACATACTAAAGCAGCTAAAAAAGAGAAGTCTGTCTCTCCCTCTAAAGTCATAAATTATTTTTGAAGTTTTCTTGAAGAAAGTTAACTTTTAAGGACAAGTTGAACCAGCAGATACTGTTCAGAAACAGACTCAATTCTTGCATATATTAAAATACTACACTCATTTAACCACCTAAATTAAACAATGGGAACTGGTGAAACCAATACAATCTAATATCGTTAACAAACCTGTTAATTTGTGGGTTTGGAAGCAAAGCAGGAGGCAGTGTTCACCCCAGGAGTCGATACTGGGACCAGCAGTGTTTTTCCTGCCTGGCTGTGAAGAAGCGCTCCCTCCTCAGCAGGTGTGCAGGTGAGGCACAGGCCAGAGGAGCAGCTCGTGCACCAGAAGGTTGTGCTGCCCTTCAGAGGAACCTCATCAGCCTGGAGAAATGTGTCACAGCAGTCTGAGAGAAATGCAGGGTGCTGCACCTGGGCTGGGATAACCCCACGTGCCAGCACTGGGAAAGCAGCTCCTGGAGAAGGGCCTGGAGCAGCCCAGGGTGGCCAGGAGCCAGCAGCCTGTCCTTGTGGGGAAGAAAAGCCACCAGCTTCCTGGGCTGTGCCAGGCAGTGTCACCAGGAGGTCGAGGGAGGTGGTGGTGAGCTCTGCTCAGCACTGTGAGGGACACAGACATGGACATGCTGGAGCAAGCAGGCATTGGGGTGTCAGTTGTGTGAGGTGAAGCTGAGGGAACCTTCCATCTGGAGAGGAGAAGGCTTGGAAGGACCTTGTCGATGTGTGTGTGGAGGGCAGGGAGTGAAGGAGACAGAGCCAGGCTCTCCTCAGTGATTCCCAGTGAGAGCACAAGATGTCAGGGACACAAATGGAAATACATGGAATTCCACTGGAATGCATTTACTGCAAGGGAGGTCAAACACTGGGATAGGTTGTCCAGGCAGTTGGTGGAGTGTTCCTCCTTGGAGATACTAAAACTTGACACAACCCTGAGCAACCTGCCTGAGCTGACCCTGCTGAGCAGGGAGGCTGGACCAGGTGGGCTCCCTATGTGCCTTCCAGCCTCAGCCTTCTCAGTGTCACTGTCCTGCTCTGATTGCATGGCAAGGTGAGAAAATTTCACCAAATGATCTCAGCAAAAAGATATGGAAAAGGATATTTTTAGATAAAGAGATGATTTATTTCAAAATGATGTCTTCTACAGCAGAATCCACTAGGAAGTGTTTTGTTTATCTGCAGGCTGCCTTCATAATCTCAGTTCCTCAGTTCCTTTTTCCAGAGGTCTCAGAGGTTGCTCCACCAGTTTCTAAAGTGGAGTGTTGGATGCTGAGGCTGGAGTTGCCATCAGATGAGGGCTTGGTGGCATGAAATCAGTGGAGCTGCATTGGTGTGAGACACGAGAAATGAGTGGTACAGCTGTGTCACCTGAGATTTCAGAGGTGATCGAGTGCTAAACTGCATTTCTGTTTATGTATCCCCCTGTCAATTGTGTACTTCCACCACTGAGTTTAAATCCACCACTGAAGTACAAAGGTACATCTGCTCATAAAAGAGGAGCAAATTGTCAGTGTCCTGCTGGTCCCACTGGAATGGTCAGGCTCCTGGAGAAGGATGGCTGGGCTGGAGGGAGCAAGTCTGACCCAGTTCAGCTTTCCTTAGCTGTACTGTTAAACACCTTTCTCTAGCTCTTACTCAGGGCATGATACTGAGCTTGGATAACACCAACCAGATAAAAATCCAATTGTCTGTAGCAAATATAGCAAACTGGCATCACTTTGTTGTAGCAAAGAGCAAAGTGTTTGTCGTGCCTTTGATCTCTAAAGTGCTCTGATGTGGTGAGGTCATCTTGAGGAAGCACTAACAGGCCTTTCCTTGAATTTTGTATTTAACTCAATGAAAAGGAAGAAGGGAAAATGGAATTGAATGTGTGCTTATTGTGATAATTAATTTCAGTCAACAATTAGCTTGCTTTTCAAAGTTCCTGCACAGGACTCAGTATTGGAATGGGACTTTGACAAATGACTTTATTAGTTTTCACTGAAAATTAATATGTCTGTCAGCTTTTCAGTGTGGGGCTCATTTTGCTCTCCAGATCAGTGAGACTGCTGGCTTTCCTTTCAGAACTAATTTTCTTTATTGGTGTATTTGCTTATGGATCTTTAATCCTTCCAGTTACTACTTTAGAAGATGTGGGAAGGGGAAGAATACTTGGTCCCTGAAGGTTCTGTGAACCAGTCACTGCTCGTATGAATGAAATATTTTCATACACCATAAAACTTTATCTCAAAGAAAGTCTTGAGAAGTAAAATAATGGTAAATGTTCTCTAGACTAACTCTTGCAAGGGCTAAATAGCCTGGCCTTGGTCCAGAAAGGCACTTAACAATGTGCTTAACTTTAAGCGCATTGAATATTCTTCCTGGCATGAGTGAAAAATCAATGAGGCTGCTCACATGCTTAAAATAAGACATGTGCTTAAGTGTTTTTCTGGACCTCAGCCAGAGCGTTCAGCCTGTGAGATGAGCTGAATTCTAACTGTGGGCAAAAGCCAGTAGTGTTTCATTTTGCTTGTCTTGTGCCTTTCTGAAGAATTCGTTGATATTGTCTGTGTTTATTTTAATTGGCCTCCATTTCCCATCTAAGCCCTACCAACTCCAAGGCTCGGGGAGTAAAATAGATGTGCAACTTAGGGCTGTCAAACAGCTTGTCAGGGGTAGTACTTAGACTGTATATATTGCTCTAGAGCAGGAACTGAACTTCAGAAAAGCTGGGAAAAGATGAGGTGAAACATGATTGTTTTCTTTGGTAGCCAAGGTTTTAATATAGAGAGAAAATGAAGAGGAGAGAAGAGAAGGGCTGGTGACACGTCACACCTTTTCAGTTAACATAGTTGCTTCTTAGGAAACATTAAAGAATGCGGACAGATGCATTAATAATCTGCTGGCAGTGGCTCTAGCCTTGGCAAATTGGCTTTCCTACCTGCTATTGATTTTTCTGACTCTCAGGCAGCAATTTGCAATGGGTGGTGTGATCCCTTACCCTCAAATTGGGCAGTGAGAGGAGTTGTCACAGCCAAAATAATTTCTACTTTCTAACCACCCTGTCCTGTTTCTTCAACAGCATCTTTTCCTGCTTAGATGACAATTTCCACTGCTGACAACTGTGAATGATAAAACATACTATATTTAAACACAAACAGCCTCCATGGCTAGAGGTGCAAAATAACCCTCTACAATGCACTGAGCTCTGAGCTGGCACCAGCCACACTTGGGAAGGACCCCTCAAGTGCTGTAAGTCTGGGGTGTTAGTGCTTGGCAAGTGGAAAAGCAGTGCAGCCATGGACATCTCAGAGAAATCTTCAGTCAGCTCAAACTTACATGTCTAAGGAAACACAAGTGTCATTCTCCCCCTGCTGCCGTTTGGTTTTCTGCATTTAGACAGTGCTTGGCTTTCACTTTCCCTCTCTCTGTGTTTGCAGCTTCCTCCTGACATCACCAGGGCAGGGACACTTCTTTGTTTCCTTACGTATTTGATTTCTACAGGATGAGAGAGAAACTTAGAGGAGTTGAAAAGAGAGTGGCCAGAATAAAGGAAAATGGAGCATAGATGTTTTTTTAAAGGGTTAAATATGTAAATCTAGAAACAAGGAGTTGAATTTTGTATGTAGTTACAAAAGTATTCCTGAAAATGCACCTCCATGAGGGAGCAGCTGCCATTTTTATCAGATATTTTCCACATTGAGTCTTGAGCAGTTTTGAATGAGTTTGTAGGTTGTTGATTTTCTTTCAGCTGCAGAAGTGTGTTTGCAGAAATGTATAGCACTCCAGGCTGGGTTTCAAATTTGCTTCAAGGTAACTCACAGTATGTTTTCATTGTGTATTTGTCCTAGTGGCCATTTATTTATTTGAACAGTGAATTTCTTTTTAATAACGTAAAAGCTTAATAGAATCCCCTGTCACATACAGAATTTCATCTGAATTGAGTAAGATGTGATTGAAGGTCCAGGTTTAAAAGAGGCATTCACATTCTGGCATAGCTAAAATGGTGAAATAATGTGCACTGGGGATATCAGAGCCAGAATTAGAACTGGAAGAGTGGATGGAAAATGGGATCTTAGAACTGTTTTGCTTTCAACTGTTTTCCCCTTAGCTTTTCTAAAATCAAGCTCAAGTAGCTTTGGAAGTGTATCTGTCTGCAGGTGTCTTCAATGTGACAGAGCCTTCTGCCACCTAGTGTTACCCTGGGAGCTCTCCTCAGCAGGAGAATTTATTAAATATCATTTTTATTAGCGATCCCCACTAATTTCTGGGCACTTTTTGTGAATGTTTAAAAAGGCTCTTTCTGCACCAGTTTCAGAATCAGTTCAGTCAGTAGGCACAACTTTTTTGGAGACAGATTTTGGGGATGGAGTTTGCAAGTTGAGTGGAGTTGTTAACAAATAATCCACGGAGAATTTCAGCAGTTGTGGATGTCACTGCTCTGTAACAAGTCTGTTGGTATTTTCTCTCCCAAGTGATACTAAAGGGTTCTGTCTAACTCAGCACACTCCTGTTTGGTATCTGTTCTGCTCTCTCAGGATATTAGATTAGACTGAAAGCAACAGAAAATTAAAATTAATTCAACAGAAATCATATAAAGAATGATTCAATTTAGACACTTAACTCATTGTCTTTTTAGAAGAGTAAAAGAAAGATCTCCTATCATCACTGCATTTTTACCCTCTAGAAATTCTACCAGGGCACAATAGAGAAGGACAATAAAATCCAGAGAATTTCACCCAGATTTCACAATAGAATTGTTAAGCTGTTAAAACAGAAAAATGCTCTTAATGATGCTTTATATTTAAGCCAAATAATAATAGCTTCTACCATATGCTGACAGATGGGAGGAAATTGCCTAGGATTGAAGGAGTGTTTTTTTCCCCCTTCACTCCTCTGTAAAAGGTATTTTCAGGAGAACAGGGCAACTTTTCCCTCCTCCCCCACCTGTGGGAGCTGTGGCTGCCCTGTGCCAGAGTGGGGCTGTGCAGCTCCTCTGCAGTTGGGGTTTGAGAGCTCAGCCCAAAGGCTGCACCAGCCTGGGGCAGACACTTCTCATCCTTCACCCGTCCGTGGTGGTGAGGAGAAGCCACTCTCCGAGCTCCTGCCCTCTTTGCTCCCTCCCACCTCTTCCAGGCCTTCCTGAGGAGCAAACGCCAGCCTGGCTGAGAGCTGTAAACATGATCCTCAGCATCAGCCTGAAATGCTGACCTGACCAGCAGCAGGCAGAACCTGAGGCGGCCGAGGGGCTCAGGCATTAGAGCACAAGTCAGCTGCAAGAGAAATCCACCTGGTTTTCACCTTCTTTTGACCTGAACAATCTCATCTTCTTTAAGTAGTGTCATTCAAACTGCAATATTTGCTTTCAACAATTACACTTTCCACATTCTGCCTAAAGAAAATAACTTTGGGTTCTTATTATCTGAAATGAATAACTGAGAGTTTGTAGTTTTTCATTTGAGATAATTGTTAGGTTTGGCAGCTTACTTATCTGATCAGTATCAGCGGCTAAAAACCCTCCAGAAATTCTTGTGTTATTTTGAGTCATATTAAACTGGAATTGCCATATGATGTGAATTCATTGCTGCTCAGAACAGAGGATGCTGTGTCACAGTGAAAACAGAACTGACCTTCTGACTGGAGAAACTATTTCAAAGCTGAGGTTATAACCACTTTTTCTTTGTTCATGTGATTTTTTCCCTCAGCAGTGATTTGGGGGCAAAGCCTGTTGCCATGCCTGATACGTGAGTCACCCAGGGGCTCTGTTCTTCCCTGCTGGGACTAAAGCAAGTCCTTAAATGCAAGAAAAACTTTAAAAGCGTTCTGCTACTTCATTTTCCAGCTTTGGGCCTGAAATCAAAGTCCTTACCAGTACTCCTGGGGCTAAAATACCTCCTGTCTGCTTGGAGCCACCTTGGACTCTGTGGTTGTGTCCTGAGCTGGTGGGTGGCTTCCCTGTGTCCATGGCAGGGGGGTTGGATGATCTCTAATGTCTCTTCCATCCCAAATCATTCTATGATTCTATGGTACAATCAGAACTGTCCTTGTCTGTTGCCTCAGAACTGTGTGTCAAGCAAAACGTGCTAAAAAGAGGGAGAAAAACTTGTCTGTGCATCTCCATCCTCCTTCTGTAGGTGTTCCTGACTGAGTGCTCTGTTCAGAAAGGGCTCACTTTGTCTACAGATGCATAATTTACATGGAAGCTGGTGCTGGAGGAATCTCTTTCATGTAGCTCTCCCAAAGCCCCAGTTCATCAATATGGATCTCTGGCTGTGTGCTGGGGGATTCATGGTGCTCAGTGGGGTGCATGGAACATGGGGAAAAAGGCAAAGCAGGAGAAACAGGAGGGAATTTTATCCTAAAAGAAGATCTTGTGTGTCCAAAAGAACTGTCTGTCAGAATAAAAGCTGTGTTCTCCCTTCTTGCCTGCAGAAGGGATGCTGTATTCCTAGAGTCCAGCCCAGGGAAGTGTTCCCCCAGCCTTGGGGAAAGATGCAGTGGTGTCTTTAAAACTGAACTTACCCTGTCCTTACATAAAAAAAGATGAGCCTATGAAAGCAGTCTTGACTTAGGTAGAAAGTTACAGAACAGTGGTTAACTTCCTCAGAGTTATAATAAATATTTAAACACATCCACGTTCTTCTTGTGCCCTTTGTCCTAAACACAATGTGTGGGAGGAAGAGTGGAGTTGGAGGACAGAGGGAAAGATGAAGAATTTGGAGATCAGTCTATGCCAGAACATTTCCACAACACGTTAAAAAGAGAGCTGCTTTGCAATTACAGAAATGGTGGCTTAATGGTTGTTTTAGCCATTGAAAAGGAGAAAAAAACCCAACATCACAGCTGAGCAAAGGGCCTTGTGTTCAACAACATTCTTCCCGGGGTCAAGTACGAGTGGAACCCGATTTAGTCACAGACTAAATGTAGCTGCAGTTCTGCAGCGCTGCCGAGTGTAAGCCACGGCAGTCCTGCAGAGCAGCGCTGTGCCGCTCCAGCGGGCACCGCAGTGTCCTTGTGCACAGCGGGGCCGCTCAAGGGTGTTAAAATGCTTCACTTGCAGTTGTTTGAGCACTTTCTGCGGGGGCTGATTGATTTACTGTATCTGGAAGTGCAGAGCTGGAAACCCGAGCGAGGGAGAATGCCTCGAGCGCGGTGCTGAGGCCGGGTGTTGAGAGGACAGACAGCTGGCGGGTGACCTCAGGAAGATGACAAATGGGGGACCAGGTGCCCCTGCTCATCCGAGAGCGCTCCCAGCCCCTCTGGAGTTACGGAAGTCACTGGCGCTGAAGGAAGGCTTCCTGTGAGCAAGGCTTCTAGAAATAAACACTAACCTCTTGTTACAGCTAAGTGCATGGGGGTGAGGAATCCAAGCAGCTATTTGGGAAGGAGTTGAAGCAGAAATCCTTGCAGTTTAAAGGAAAAAAAAAATAAATCCAAACGGTAATGCCTGTGCATATTTTGGAGCTGGCAGGAATGTGTGGTGTGGAGGTGCGTGGTGAGCAGCAAGAAGCAAACTCTTTACACAGCACAGTCAGTGATGGCTCTTCTCTGACATGTGTGGAGCCATCCAAACAAGTAAATATTTTGCTGGGAGGAAAGTGAGATGTGAGGAAGCCCCCCAACAAGTGAGGAAAGAGAAGTCAGCATAGAATTTGTATAAAATATCCTTTATAGAGTTGAAACACATGACCAAAAAGAACTTGCATAGCCTTTAGTTTTCATTTTCTTGCAAGGGATTTGTGTATTTGCAGGTTCTGCTTTCCATTTCCTGATTTTATTTTAAAATAGGCAGTCATGTGCTAAAATGAGGAGAATTGTCAGATAATCCTTGTCTTGAAGCCACCCTGCAATGGCACAGAAACCTGTAACCCATGTTGCCTTAGACCTGCTGAGGATACGCCTCCTTTCTCTAAGGGTTCCTTAGTGGGGTTGTGATGTACTTGAGCAGCTTCAGGACTGTTTGTTTTCCTTTTCAACTTAAAAAAACCCACCAAAACAGGATGACCTTTGTCATCACTTTAACTTTTGAAACTGTGTTCAAGATTTCTCACATTAGCTCAGAATCACTGAGTGCTCCAAAGACAGCGTTGGCTGCTCTCTTGAACTGGTATTCACTTTTTCTAAGGCTGGAACTGTTATACTTCATCTGAAGTGATGCTGCTTGATCAAATGTTAAGAGAAGCTGATTAAATGTAGCATTTGATTATTATCAAAGGGAATATGCAGACACCCACTGTGAATTATGGGCTTATATGAGGGGCAAAATATGTTTTTCAAACATGCACTGGATTTACACATGGGAATTCTTGTTGAATGTGAATCTCTAGCTTCTATAACTCCTCAGTGAAAAGAGGAGGTTTATTTAACTTGTTAACATTTGTAACATCTAAGGTGTAAATGGATTTACAGTTCCTTTTAAAGGTGGGAATAGGTCAGCTTGCACCATTTAAGGGGTTTACGTCTCTTTTCAAAGTAGTTTTTAGATTTACAATTGACAGTGCTTTAAGTTGATAGTCTCAAAGTCTGTAGTCCATTGTACTTGCAGTTTATAGACTTTTCTGGTTGAAATAGTTGTATCAAGGTGGTGCCTGCAGTGGGACTGGAATTGTCCAAACTTTGTTTTTTTGGCAGTGCCTGCAGGTCCTGTCCCAGGGCTGCATCCAGCCTGCAGCAGAGGAAATGTGCAAAATGCATATCAGGGCAGAGGAGTACAAAGCTTCCTTTATTCTATAAAACCTTTTTCATCGTTAGTTTCCTGTCTTTACACTTTAAAACATCCACTTTTAAAATTATATCAGTTTCTGGGAAGCGGAAGGCATTTCTCCTTTTCCTTTGATCTCAATTTCTCTGTAGCTTTTCATCTTACCTCAAGGCAACAGCACTGGCTGCTCAGTTACTCCAAAAGCAAATGTTTATGTGTTAAATAAATGCAAGTACTTGGGTCTGGTCTCACATCTATTTAAAAACCAGAGCAGCAGTAGAATTGTAGTGCTGGGAAAATGATGGAGAACCAGGTGGTCTCTAAGACTTTTCTTCCTTTAAAATTCTTTTTTTTTGCCAGTAGAAGAGCTGGGGTTTTTATGAGGAGCACTGAAGGTATATTTTGAGGTAGCTGTCATGAGGAATGTTTCCTCCATTCCACTCCCCAATGTATTAGCTTTTCAGTGGAAATGTTTGGTCTCTGGATTTCATCACAAAAAGAGGAAGTTTTTAGGGAAGGTAGTATGGGAAAATCTCCCACCAAGGAGGTCTTCTGTGACTTTGGGTCTTTGCAGTTAAAGGTTTTTCTATTCCAGGGTTCACAACTGCACTCACCAGTTCACAGGTAATCTGTAATAAACTCTCTGAGATGGGTCATTAGATATATATCTTACAGGTAATGGTTTTCACCATTAACAGAGGAAACAGTTTATGTGAAACATCAAATAAAAGTGTTGTAGTTTTTACATTAAACCCTCAGAAATGTCTTTATTGATTACTGCAGAAGCTGACTGGGAGGGAGCACTGAACCCTAAGGTTTGGGTTTCCAGGATCCAAAATGTTTGCCCTTTATATAAAGGACATTTTAAGGGAGAAGAAGAGGGGGGAATAACTCATCACTAATTTCTACCTTTGGAGTCAGAACTGGCTTTATCAGTGACAGCTATTTCATAGCTAATATCACTTTTTGAGGTTTTTCTTCACCTCTTTCAGTGTCTGGTAGCAGAACTCTGTCCTGTTCCATCTAAGCTGAGGTGTGCTGAGGCAGACCTGTTTTGTTTTAATTTTAAAGTACTTTGTTTCACCACACGAAGTTACACACACTCCTGCCCTGAGAAAACTGACCCTGTTTGAAACAAATTGCTGTTTAGAAAAAGCAGATGGAAGAGGTTAGAAAGAATCACTTGGAGTCCTGTATTTCTTCTATTGATTTGCTGGGCAGGGGTATTTCCTATCTTTTCTACTGGGAAAGTTTATTTCTGATAGAGCGTTGTCCTTCACTCAGAAAACCTAAAGTGGAGAAATAAAAGTTCTAGATGTGTAAACTCTCAATTACATTTTTTTCTTCATCCTTAACTGTAACAAAAAGAGATCCATTAGAGACAGAAGGCATCTGCTTTTGCAGAAAGATGAAGGCACTAAATTTCCTTGCTGGAAATTGGAATTGTGATGAGTAAGTGATGGCTCTGCAGCAGGTCCCTGGGTGAGTGAAATGGGCTGAGCAAATCTGTGGCATGGAGAAGGGTCTGGCATTCATCTGACACCTCAGAGAGCAATTTCTGCTCACTAAGCCCTCCGAAAGCAGCACAGGGTTATTAATAATAACAAAACAGCCTGGCTTACTAAGCTGAATGTGCACAGCACTGCTGTCTGCAGGTGGGATTGCTGGAGCTGCAGGGGCAGTGTCTGTGCGGGACCACTTGTCTTTGGCAGGATTTTTTAGTAGCCAGGACTCTGCTGTGGTATTTAGAGTGACTTTTCCTTGTACCCCTGCACTATGGGCTGTGTTTAGTGCATAAGATGCCATAATCTGGGTGAAAATGTACTTCCTCTCTCTGCTTTGGGATCTGTCATATTTGGACCTCATCATGAATAGCCCTGTTTTGACATCCACACTGATTGCTGCAATTGTATACAGAGAAACATAGAAAAAACCACCAAAAAAGTAACAGAACTCCTTCAGTGATTGAACCTATTAAATAGATTTTCTCCCATTTTCTCTGTGTGGTCTGGAGGGTGGAGAAGAGGAGAGGCTGGTGGCAGGTGCCCAGCTGCTGTCAGGGCTGGCAGTGTGACCTCAGGCAAGGAGGGGTTGGGTTGGGCTCATGAGGATCCCTTGCTGAGCTCATGGCTGCATTAGACTTGAATTCTGTGTCAGAGCAGGCTGTGTTGGCTGGGGTTCAGCAGGAACTTCTGATACCAATATTGCTGGTGGGTTTAACATCTAAATACAATCATATTGCCCAGATAGTGTCTGCTAAAATGGATGAAAGTCTGTTTGTTTCTTTCTTTGTTTTTTAATTTGAAGATTAGGCTTGTAGGTACTCCCTGTAAAGATGAATTGCTGTTCTGGATTTGAGGAGCAGCTTTGTGCCTTGTGTTTTTGCCCTGCCTTAGTCATATTAGTCTGAGAGAGGGAGAACCACACCATATTTGAATAACACCCAGTGAAGGCCTGTTCCCAAATGCATTTCCTGGGACTATTTAGTGGAGAACAGCAATGAACTCGGCTCATTTTATAAACAAATTCTGTTTGGCTGCATGGACCAACTGTGTTGAAAGGAAAACAGAGCTGAGCAGAGGAGCTCAGTTTGTACCTGCTCAGAGAATAACCCAGACCACACATTCCTGAGCAGACCCTGGGCAGACTCAGTCCAGTTCCTTACATGTCTCTTTTCTCTGACCAGACCCAGTCTCTGCAGCTCACTGAGTAACACAGCAACAGCTCATCCTAGGGATTGGTAAATCTAATGGAAATGCTGTCTCCAGAAAGGCTCAGGAATGCAGCAGCCTATGCTACTGCCTTGCTAATGCTTCACACAGTTTTCCAGACCAGAGTATTTTGCTTGCTTTATGCAACCACTATTTATTATTTAAATGATGAATCTGGAAAATTTCCCAGATCTAATGTCTGCCCCATTAGTTTCTGTCTTGGATACTGCAGATAATCAGATGAGCATTAAATCTACTCTGTGGAATCAAATTAAATTATTTCTTTTTTATTTTTCCCTGTCAACTTGTGAATGATTTTTCTTTTCTTCGCTCCCATAAAATACCTAATAGGTAAAAGAAAAAAATATCTCTATGCCAAATACACTGTTATTCCATATGTAATGCATAACTGGTGCATCTGCAGAAACAACCCTGGCAGTGTATTTATCTTGGGTAGCAGGGAAGATTGTGTGAAACAATCCCTAGCCCTGGTACTTTCAGTTGGGTGGGTGAAGGGACATACTGTGGGGTGGTTTGGGCTTGTTGGTTGTATGTTTGGTTATTTCTGGTTTTTTTAGGTAGGGTTTTTTAGCTTTGTTTGGTTTTTGCTTTGTGTTTATTTTAGCCAGGTTTGATTGTGCTGTTTCTCCATTCTTTCTGATTGTTTCTGACATCCTTCCTGAGTTTCTCTGGAAGAAGACCACCCTGCTGAGCAGCGAGGAGATGTTTGCCAGTGGCCCTGGGCATTGCTGAGCTGCTCTTGGGTCCTCTGGCTCTCAGCAGCAGCAGTGCCAGGGGGACTGGGGCTCCTGGGCTGTGCTGGGAAGGCACAGGGGGATGGCATCTGCTGCCACACTGAGCCCATGTAGCTCTCACAGCCCTGGCCTCTCCTGGTCAAGTGGTTGTGACACAGCCTCGGGAAAAGAGAAAACATGAAGAAAACCCCCTCCCAGGAACAACCAGCTCAATTCTGAGCCTCCACACCGAGTGTGAATTACACCTCTTTCCTTTAAAACAGGAGGGTTTTTTTGGTGGCTTTTTTTTTTTCCTTCCACCCCCTCCATGGTGATGAGAAACTGAAGGTCAGGAATGAGCCCCCCAAGGCTCATGAAGAACAAAATACGATGTGTTTTAACTGACGTGAAAGGTTAACGGGGAAGATCAACATCCAAAGGCTGCAGCCAAGGAAAGGGGGCTTGTTTGGGCAGAGCCTGAAGCAGAGCATAGGCATTGCTGGGAATGGGAAGTGTGAAATGGTGGGCCAGGGAACACACAGCCCTTTAGCCCCGCTCAAAAATAATAGTGCAGGCTTTTTTTAACTTCAGAGTTTAGAGTTTAGTCTGCCCTCAGTAAAAACAAGTTACATTAAAAAACTGTGCACCAGAAAAAGCAAACCTCTTTTTCCTGGTTTCTGCTTATAAGATTTACAGGTACTTAAAATAAACCTATGAAAAACAGACCCAGTGTGCTGGAATTTGCTAACTAGTGAGAGCAATTACCTCCAGGTCCCAATACCTAACGGAGCTCAGCTTTTTGGAAATAAAACTTGGCAAGCGCTTCTTCCTGCTGCTGTTGTAAAGGTGTACATGAAAAGATGTGCTGACCTCTGCCAGAAACCCCAGGAATCCAGTTCAGAGAGATTCTCCTGTGGAGGGGATGGCTGGAATCAGGCAGCACAGATGGGGACCGGTGTGGAAAAGCCGGCAAAACACATTCGCTTCTCATTGTGTGGCTTCAGCGTGGCAGATTCTTTGCAATTGCCTGGTGTACCACAGTAATTAAATGGGTCAAGAGCAGTAAGTTCAGATACTTAACAAGAAAATAAAGACCTCACTTGACAGCCAGCAGCGGGGCCGTGCTCGTTTCACAGGAATAAGGAGAATTAGGGCAGGTTGTGCAGTAAAAGTCGATGGGAGCCCGTTTGGCAGTGATTTTGTATTGCTTCAGAGATCACCTTCCAATTAACTACAAGTTCTGCAGTGGCTGGAAGTCAGGCTGTCTTATGAAACTAACTCTCCAATTTCAGATATTGTAGAAAAAGGGAAACAATATACTCTGTTTTTCTCCTTTCAGTGATATGTAAGTAAGAGAAGATAAGAAAAGTAATGAGAAAGACACAACCAACCTTTGTTAATATTAAAATGTAAAATAATCCCGTTTTCACTGGACTGTTTCATGCATGAGGGGAAAATGAAGTTGTGCAATGAAATAAATATGATAGAAGTGAAATCCAAGATGGGATCTGATTTTTATAAGACTCTCTGGTTTGGAGGGTAGAGGTAGTTTCACACCAGCGTTTTGAAGGAAATTATTTGTTGTTGTCAGTGCCCATCATTCCTGGCTGGGAAAAGGAGCTCCTGTTTCCCACAGCAGTTTTAAAAGTCCTTTGGGAAGGATGAGATCTTCCTCTTAAAATATTGAGGGACAAGTAACAAGAATGTTAAAAAAAAAATTAAAACCCATAAAATGTCTTGTGCCACAAACCAGAAGCTCTCTGCAGACAACCCCCCCTTGCAAATTTAGAGATGGGACCAGCTTTGTTGCTGTATTTGTGGATTCTTTTGGACTGAGCACTATTAACAGGGTTTATTTTATTATTATTTCATGTTCCTGCCTGTGTCTGTGCTTATGGGAACCAGTGTCTGGCAGCGAGAGCCAGATTCTGTCACAGCTTGGTACAAAACACCTCAAAACACCTCACAGGAGGTAAATTCAGTCTCAGCTTCAGCATCTCACCAAGAATCCCTCAGAATCATTGCTCATGTCTGTGCATTGTGGTTATTAGGTGCAAGAAATACAGTTTTTAAAACTGTAATTAATCATTTCTCAGTAATATCTTTTTCTGTGCTTTTATGGCATCAATGGGTATGACTGTTTATTATGTCTTACCTATAAAATCTGACCTGTTTTATATACTCTTTATGGAAACAGTGTACAGTCATAAATTAAAAGATGCAACTGTTTTGGATATTTTACTGGTGGTCCTGTATTTTCCTGCCAAAAGTGCAGCTGTTTTAGGTTTCTCAGGATAACATTATAAAAGGCTGTGTGCATTTTGCAAGTTTATGCTTGGATTGCCAAGCCAGGGGTGGAGTGACTCAACCTTCCCAGGAGCAACATGTACCAAGTGAGGAATCAAAACAGCAGCTGAAGTGTGGCCCCTGTGGAAAGCACTTTGTGTTCATGGGCTTGTGTCTGGTGCTCAGGATTGGAGATGGTTCTCAGGCTGGTCTTGCTGGGCTGGCGATCTGTCTGTCTGATGGGGTTTGGTGCAAAACTAGTGGGGAATCTGTCTTGTACTTGTCTCATGGGGTGCAAGAGCTGTGGGGTTGCAGTGTGGGATGAAGCCATCCTTTAACAGGAGCTCTCGGTGTGTGTGGCTGGGGTGGAGCCCTTGGAAGGAGCCAAGGGCAGCCAAGAGTGGCAGTGCCAGCACAGGCAGCGTGTTTGTGTTTCCATGTCAACTCCTGCTTTCATGGCAGCTCATCGCTCTGGAAGGTTTGGGGTAGAATTAAATGGCTCTGCAAATGGGTGCTGATTAATGGGGAAATTTAGAATCTTCTTTAGCCAAAATGATGGTGGCCTCCCACAGATCTAATTCCCAGGGTCAGTGGGCTCCAGGCACAGGTAGCAAGCAAAGGAAGTTTTGTGGTCATCAGAGCAACTGGTGCCATCAGCTTGGTGGGTGTCTGGCATTAAGTAGCAGAGCTGAAACCCTCCTATTTCTGTGGGAGTGCAGGAAAGCTTCTGGTGGTGTCCTGGTGTTGGCAGGACCTGTGGGAGTGGGGAGATGAACGACCCTCAGAGTGAGCACAGAGAGCATAAACCCCTTGGTGCCCTTGACCCTGTGCCACCAGAGCGCTGGTTGGGGCAGCCTGCCTGAAGGTGTGGATTGCTTCATTGCTTCAGCTCATGCAGGTTTTATCCTGATGTGTCCAGCAGGCAGTGGGCAGCTCCATCTCCTTGCTTTCTCCTAAAAAGTAGCCTCAACCTCGCTGTCCTGTGAGCTACAGGGTGTTGGATGTGTTTCCTCTGCTCTAAAATAACTCCGCTCTTTGCTGCAGGTACCTCACCCACGTTCGAGCCGCCTCTCCGCAGGACCTGGCTGGGGGCTACGCGTCCTCCCTGGCTTGTCACCGGGCCCTGCAGGACGCTTTCAGCGGGCTCTTCTGGCACCCCAGTTAGCCAGGGAGCAGCAGCCTGTGGCCAAGGGACACCCAGTGGGGCGAGAAGAGACCCAAGCCAGCAAAGGTGGGGCAGGATCGGCGCCATCTGCGTTGGCCGGGCTGCACTCACTGCCCTGTGCACCCCTCTGGTGCAAAACCAGCTGTGTTTAAGTGTTCAAGGGAGAAAACAAACCCCATCTGCACGAGAGCTTTGTGAAATGGTAGATACATTCTTGTGGAGGGGGAAGCTCGTTAGTCATGTGGCACTTTGCTGAGGGAGGCTGAAGCAATAAGCCACATCTAATGGAAGATGTGAATAACTCGGCTGTGTACGTTTGAGGCTTAAAGAAATACACTTGTAAATTTTTTTTAAATAAAGCCAGACTTTAATAAAGTTTGTGGTTTTACTCTTATTGCAGGGTTTTATTTGCACAAGCATTTAAATGCCATTTTGATTATAACATTTAGTGTCAATATTCAAGCCTACATTTTCTTCCCATAAAACTAGTTTCCCCAGTTTAGACAAGTGGGTTTTTCCTCCTGCCAGCTGGATGAGATGAGAAACTCTGGAAATATGCTGACACAACTCTTGTGTGGGATCCTTCCTCCGTGTGTCACTTGGTTCTCACCTTTGCTTGGAAAACAAATCTTTAGCTCAAGGGCTTTCAGCTGAGGTGCTCTAGAAGCCATCTAAGAAACCTTGATACAAGGCAGAGTCACTGAAGTAGTCACAATTGTGGGGTTCCCTTTTGGGGTTTGTTTGTTTGTTTTGTTTTTGTATGTTTGTTTTTGCTGTTTATCTCCATTTGCAAATTTCTGTCATAAACTCAGGAACTTCTTTAGGTGGGAACATCCCTTTGGCTTTCAGGATGATCCCTTCCACCTGATGTGATCATTTTTGTATTCCTTGCCTGCTCCTTGTAATGGAACATTAACCAACTGCAGGAGATGGGAACCTGCTCAGGACAGCCACCTTGGACCATGTTTTATAGGCCACCTGCTCATACCTATTGAATCCTGCTCTGAGGAGTGCACTAGATGGATGTATTTTTTTTATGCTGTAATAAAGAGAAGAATAAAATCTGTTCGAGACTTGATGTTTTCTTATTAAAAAAAATGGGGGGAGATGGCAAAATTTCCATTGCCCTTTGAAATCCCCTTGGTTGTGCTCAGAACAGCTGCTGACAAGGAATGTTAGAGAAGGCAGAGGTGTGGAAGAGATCAGATCCTTCCCTCCTCTCTCCCCTTTCCCAGGCACACCCAAAGATGCACCTCACCAATGATCTCTTTATATTCACTTTGTAAAGCCCCAGGTCATGCCCTAAGGAATGCAGAACTGCATATGCATATTAATATTTCTAATTTCAATACACTCATTAACTTGGCCTGAATAACATTTATTATGTCATTTCTTGTACACAGAACTGGCAACTTAACAGACAGCTGGAAACCCCCTGGTTATGAGTATAGTGATGTATCTGCTAGACTGGCATCTAAACTGAAGTTCTGCTGCTGGAATAACGCTTGCATTCAGTCTTTAAGGGAAAAAAACTTCTACCATTTCAAATCCTTCCCTGCCCTGGGGCGCTTTAATGAAAATCAGTTACGTATTTTACAGGCTTGACCCAGAAATGGTGATCAAAGCCTGGTTTCTGTTGGTGTAGTGGTGCCAAGCCCTAAATTGGGGCTGTGAAGCAATGTGGAGTCCCAGGGACCTGCAATCTGTGTCAGGCAATGATCCCAGGGTGGCTGCACCATTCCAGAGTGGTGGAGAGCCTTATGGCTCTGGCAGTGTTTGTGGTGGGCTCTGGAGAACAGGAGCCACCTTCAGATGTTTATGGAAAGGCAGAGGGCAGCAGCTGGAGAGCAGCAGAGGGGTCAGGACACAGGACAGGCAGCGGAGCAGCAGTGAGGCCGGGACAGAATCCCAGCACAGCAGTGCCTGGGAGGAGAGCACTCCCAGGTTGGAGCTGCAGGGACTGGTGTTAAAGGCTTGAGCAGGAGTGCTCGGGCTCAGTGCGGGCCAGGGAGGAATCAGGACACCCAGGAGAGCCAGGATGGCCTCCCTGGGGCTTGATAAATGTGATCCTGCAGGAACCAGGCTGCGAGGGCTCGCTCCAAACACCGGCTGCGCAGCCAAGGGAAGGAAAGGCTGTCACACGGAGCCACAAGCAAAACAAATCCATGGCCCTTGGTGGTGTTTGGGTGAGAACCAAAAATGCAGCAGGCTGCAGGCTCAGGGCTGGAGCCACAGCAGCAGGGCCAGGAGGGTGACAGACATCTGGTTGCTGGGCGTGAGCTCAGAGCTTGGGCTGAGGGAAAATATCTGAAACTGAGAGGGCGAGCCGAGTTCTCTGGCCAAATAAACTATTTGTGGTTGACATTGCCCAACAATAGTTTGGATGGGTAAGAAAAGGAAATCAAAGGCAGAGGCTTTTCAAATCCCTGCAGAGTACAAGCAGCCAGCCAGAAAGATCATCCAGGGACTGCAGCAGGGGAGCAGGCAGAGGTAGGGAGAGCTGGGAGAGGGCAGAGGCACAAAAGCCACAGGAGGACACGGTTTCAGGACAGAACTGTTTTTCAGGTGCTGGTTTCAGCCTGGAACTGCAATGCAAGCATGAACTTCATCTGCAAATGTGCAAAAGACATTAAAGTCTTTCTGGCTCTGACCATGGGCAAACACAAAGTAGGAGTTAACTAATCCCTAACTAAACCTTGGTGTTAAAAAGCATTTTTTACTCAAAACCTCAGGATATTGGGCTATTTTGCCTTTTGGTATCTCAAATTAAGCTTTTGAAAGGTTACCTTGCTTACTCAAGAGCTGTGCATCTGCTAACTATAATCCAATATTCTCAAACCAAAACATTTGTTGGAGAATCCAGGGCAGGGGTTATGTAAGTCACCTTCCTAGACCCGACAAGACATAAAATCTCTTCTCGCCCACAACTTGCACATTATCAAAATGCTACTAAACAACCCCAGGCCCTGTCACTGAGTTAGCACAGAATACGAAACAATAGAGAGCAGGGAAGTACCAAAACACATTTATTATAAGAGAATAAAGTTTTAATTTTTTGTAGTAATAACAATTTCAATCGATCCCACAATGAGAAAAAAAGGTGACTGCAGGAAGCAGGACTCGCAGAGGAAAGCTGCAAGTTGATGGGAACACAGGTCTGCTCCTTATAACTCATGGAGTAAAACCCCAAATATCCTTTATACAAATTAAGGTAGTCACCACAGCTCTGGTCTTCAACTCAGTAGCTTCTCTTCTGAAGAATCTTGGCTGGTACACAGACGTTTCGAGGCTGGTTTTGCTGGAAAAGGTTAGAAAAATTAAGTTATTTAATGTACAGTAAACAGACTGACCGAATCACAAGCTCTTGAGCAGGAAGCTCTGTTAAGGGATTTAATAAGAGGTGAGAGTTAAAATCAGGATTAACAGTCACAAATGAAAACTCCTAGAGCAATAAAGGGGGGTCTTTACGGAATGCCAAAAAAGACTTCCAAAAAACCTGTATGTTGTTACATTTTGACCTACATTTCAGTGCTACCCAACAACAGCATAAAAATAATTCATGGCATTAAAGCTTTATATAAATCTCCTTTCCTCCAGTTCGTGTAACTGCAGGCTGAGAGCTTTCCTCTGCTCTCTTTGTCATGTAGTGCAAAGCCCAAGACCACTGAAACCAACCAGTTTCTACAAGTACTTTAAGAACAAATGAACAATTATAAATAAAAAAAACCCAAACCCACAAAACAACCAAATTCAGTACTGAAGATCTCTAAGGGTATCTATGTCTCAATTAAATTGAACCAGGTACAGAACCTGATTCTGCTGATGTGGTGACTCCAGGCCTCACTGAATCTGTGTGAGCATAAGGAGAAGGTCAGAGCTGGGACCAGTCCCTTGGAAGTGTACTGATCTGGGCAAAAATGCAGCTCCAGTTCTGAAGGACTGAGCTAATAGAGATGTGTGCTTGGCATTAGATCACAGAGCCACTGAATATCCTGCACTGGAGGGACCCACAAGGGTCACTGAGACCCCATCCTCCCCCAGCACACAACCTGAGGCATAAAGGTCTGGTTTATGGCCTGTGGGGTGATCCTGTCCAGTCCATTTTTCTGGGGAGGCTCATGCTGGGATCAGAGGAGCAGGCTGCTGTTACCAAAGCAAGGAAGCCCTGCAGCTGCTGCACACGTGCAGGCTCTCGTCCTGCCTGCCACATCCACACCGCTGTCACACGCCTGGGGTGGCCCATGGGGCTGACCAGCCTGAGCAGCACAAGGTGCAGCCTGAAATCCCAACACCACGTGGGAGGTTTGCTCCTTACCTTCGTCAGGGCAGGGCCTCTTGTAGAGCACATCTGCTGGGATCTGGAAACTGAGGCACAGCATCTCCTTGTTGGGTGCCACATTCCTGACCAGGAAAGTGGAACAGCGTCCAGCCAAGGAGGTTCCCAGCACAGCTTCTGCTCGCTCCTGAATGTCTCTGGCTGGGTTGCTGTGTTTGGAGAACCCGTAGCAGTGCACAGTGGGAAGACCAGCAGGGCTGCAGGGCTCCCCGACCAAGAGGTGCCTGAAAACATCCAGAAACTCCACAGCCAGCGCTGGCAAATTCATCACTATGTGGAAAGCGGTTTTCTGTTCTTCTTTCAGGAGCGGGAGCTCTTTGCTGAGCTCCTCCCTCACCGGCCCCCGCAGGAAGTCCCTGCCGTCCATGTTGAACACCTTTACCTTGGTGTCCACTCTGTTGAGCTTGCAGTTGTGCAGGAGCCAGGTGTAGGACTCGGGGTTGAGGTCATTGGCAAACACTCGGCACTTTCTCTTGGCTGCTGGGATGGCGAAAGGTCCGATGCCAGCAAAGACGTCGAAGAGGACGTCGCCGGCCTTCAGCAGCTCCACTATACGGCTGTGCTCTGTGGACAGGCGCGGGTTCCAGTACACTTTGGAAAAGTCCAGTTCATAGACAATGTTATTTTCTTTGACCTGGAAGTCCAAAAGGTTTGCTTAAGCCTCTGTGTTCAAATGCCTGGCAGATTTAAGCATTATCACTAACTAAGAAAATGAAAAACCAAGGTGCCTTATCAAAAGATAACATGTACCATCAGCATTGTCTCACTGGTAGCACACAGGAATCTTAAACACATCAACTAAGCAATCAAATAAACAGATCTTAAATCAACAGATCAACTCATCAGAAAGATCCATGTCCCCAGTGTCAATCTCAATGGCTGGCTTTATGCAGGTCTCAATCACCAGGTGGAAATAAAGCAGCAACTTAAAATGACCCTAAAAAAACCTGAGGGTTTTCAAGAGCTTTGTGGCTGGCTGACAACTCCTCTATTGAAAGCAGACCTTGGAAAGATGCCTCAAGCCCTCCTTTGTGGAGTGCACACAGTAAATAAGCGTCTGAGAATGATAAGCCGAAGAACAGGAACCGTCAGCCAAATTCAAAGCCTCTGGGAGCCAGTCCTGCAGCTTGAAAAATACTGTATTTCATCTCCCAAGGTGACAGTCTGGAAACTGATCCAAACCCAAGCTTTGGGATTACCACTGTCTTAAGAACAGACCTGAAAAAGAATATTATTTATTCAGATGAGAATGGGATGCAAGATAATACTCTCTTTGCACCCAGCACGTGGAATTGTCTGATTCCGAAGTACAGTAACTTGGGATCCAGATCACCACAACGTTTGCTTTGCCAGCAAGAAACACCCTGAAGTGTCTCTGTGCTCCTGGATGCAGCTACATGGTGTGCCAGGTGTGCGGTGACACCATCTGCATAATATTCAATTGCCTCTGCTGCCTTGACAATCTAACAGCCTTCTCTCTGCATGAACAGGATGTTCCACCAAGCTATTCAGCCTTTTATTTGGTAATCTCATGTTTTCTCCTTTCAAAATATAAAGCTGCTAACAGATAAGAGAAAATATTTTTGTGGAAGCAGTGGGCCAAGTTTCCAGCTACAGACAAGAAACCCTATGTGAAGAACACTTGGCAGTTACACAGTGATTACACCTGATAAATGTCAGAGCAGAGGAGACAGGAGGTTTGTCTTACTGCTGACAGGAGAGAAAAAAGGCAAAGGCAAAATGTTGCCTAAGTTGCAAAGTTGGTGAGATTGAAATTTCTGTACCAGCCACTGGACAAGGCTTGGTGAAATTAGGAAACTGGATTTTCTTAGATCAAAGCCACATCATTAAATCTAGGCTGTGAATTTGGAATAATACATGCCTTCCTGATCCCCATGGCTGAGTTTGCCCTTGGCAGACCAGGACAAAGGAATGCAGAGGTAAGAGCCAACCCTTAGGCTCAGACAGGTGTAAGGAAGGGCACTGTGCAAAGGATCAGCAGCATCCCTGCATCACATCTCTCCAGAAGAAGCCTTTCGGTTTTAGCACATTAAATTTAAAATACTAGAGGGAAAAGGCCTGTACCTTGGTCACCAGGTTGTTCTCTCCAGCAAGCACTTCCATTTCAAAATTCCTGTATGTGCTGTCAATAATACTGGTTTTATTCACTACACAGCTAATTCCTGGATTCTTGTCCATTATAACCTGACCTGAAAGAGAGGGTGAGAGATAATTATGGTTAAGGGACCAGGACCTTTTAATGTTCTGCAACAGCTACAATACACCTGCTGTTTACAGCTAAATTAACAAAAGTAAGTGTGTGTTGGAACAACCTCCCTCTAATGACTCAGGGCTGCAGCTGTGGCCTTTCCAGGGCATGCATTTCACCCTGGCCCAGGGCTCAGTGCAGTGGGAGCACCAAACTGTGAGAGAGCTGTGCCCCTCAGTACAGTAACTTTTTAGCAATATACAAATGGCACAAATAGCTTCCTGAGAGAAGCTGTTTCACCTACCAATCAAGTGTCTATAGGGCAGCTGGTGATCCCTGAGATTCAAATGAGCAATGTGGCCAACACGGCTGAATCCAGAGGTGACCTCTTGACCTTCGGGAAGGACGGCTCGCAGGATCTCCTCTGACTTGAAATTCTCATAGGTCAGCTCCAGGTGGTACTTGGTCACTTCAGGATGGACACTGAGCTGTTTCAAAACCTGCTGCTCTGACTCTCCTAATGAGAATTCCGGAACTTTGTGAGGATCCAGGATAACAAATCTACTGTCCTCATCCTCTGGATCCTCCACCACCCGTTTGAGGCCGGGACGTTGCAGTACTGATTGTTTTAGAGACTTCAGCACACTATGCACAATTTCTTTCTTGACTTTAAGAGCTGGAACAACCACTGTCCTTTTGAAAGCCTCTCTGTTGAGCAGTGTCATCCCACGCACTCCAGGATGTGGCAAATACAGTTCTGGATTAGTTTTATCCTCCACAGTTTCGGGCATTGTGAAGAAAGTATTTTTTTTAACTACTACAAAGAGCCCAGGTATTCTGCCAGAATGTTGTGCCAATAACATCCAAACTGCTGGAAATGATGTATTTGATGCAGCTGTCCTAAAATGATTAGTTTTCAGTAGTCTGGCACAGTATCCCAATCTCCACAAAGTCCTAGAAGAGAAATTACTCATTTTATAGACATTATGTAATCATTCCATTTAAAAGGCTGCAAATCACATGGATTTGCTGTTCTCTTAAACCAGAATTTCCATCTGTACCAAACAATCCACAATCATTTAGTAAAGCTCTTTATTATGAAATATATGCTGAAAATTTCTGTTATTTTGCAAGTGTATCTTTAGACTCAAACATTAACTGACTTCAAGCAGCGATATAATCCCCTCCTGCCAAAAAACAATGACCTCTCTTTGTTCTAATAAATGTGATATTAATCTCAGTAAGCCAAATGGAAAGACTTCTACTGTCTTGATCCTACTCATGTTGGATTCCTCCTGTGTCTGGTAAAATTCATTACCAAGCAGTGGTTGCTAGAAAACAGTTATTAGCAACAGTGGTCATGATCACTTTGGTGATTTCTGCCTCCCATGCCCCAGTGTAAGGGGTTCCATGCTCTGTAAGATCTTTACTCCATAAGGTGCATGCCAGAAAGGTCATTAATTAAATGCAATGTTCAGCATAAGGTCCAGAGAAATATCAGTAATGTCTGTTCCTGCCACTTCGCCCTGGTTCATCCATGGGATGGTAACTTGAAAAGCGGCTTTATACTTCTCAAAATAGTTTCCTCCACTAGAAACAGACCAAAAGGACCCAATTTTCTGCCTTGGCAATGGCTGCTCCAAAGCAGGAACCAATGGATTAGATGGTGCTGGAGTCTGGCATTTCTCCTGACTTTTTTTAAATCTTGCTTTGAGAGGGAGGCTCTGCAAGGAAATTGGTTCTCTTGCCTGCCTCCCTCAGCCCTTCCTCTTTCCAGGGTAACAAGAAGCTGTGTGCTCTCTCTCCTTCACAAACCTGCTGTGCCCAAACCCTGCCAAAGCTGGTCCTGCTCCCATCCCCCGTCCCGCCCAAATCCCAGCTCCTCGCCGGGAACTCCTTACATCTCCCAAGCACCCCACTTCACTAAGCCAGGGTTTTGGCAAAGCACACCTTCTTCAGGACACACTGCATTCCTCACGTCTGCTGCACAGGAGAAATCCCCTCACATCCAGAGGCCTGAGCACCCCCGTGCTTTTCTTGGGACATTTTCCTGGGGGTGGAAATGGGTGGCGTGGTTCTCAGAATGAGAGAATCGAATAGGCTGGAAAAGACTCCTGGAATCATCGAGTGGACCTGTGACCGAACACCCACCACCATGGCACGGAGTGCCTCGCCCAGTCTTTCCTTAAACACCTCCAGGACAGCGATTCCACCACTTTGCTGGACATCGTTCCAATGTCTAATCACCCTTTCTATGAAGAAATGTTTTCTAATGTCCAAACTAAGCCTCCCCTGGCGCAACTTCGGGCCACGTCCTCTCATCCTGCCTCTTCTCGGTACCGGATTAAACCCACAAGATAAAGCCGCCCGCAACGCTGGATCTGGCTGGAGGCCCCTACCGCCACCTCCCCAATAGAGAGACGCCATCCCTTCCGTCACCACCACGATTCCCGTTTATCCCGTTCTCCCCTCAGGGAATTCTCTCCCCGCTCAGCCCCCTCCCCACCCCCGCCCTCACCTCATGCCGGGCCCTGCGCGCCGCGCGCGCGCGTCATCGCCGCTGCGCCGTGGTGGGAGGAGCCACAGCGACGGTCACGCCCACAACGCCCCGCTCCACGTCCCCTCAGCGGGGCGGGCGCGGGGCGTGACGGCCCCGCCCCTCGGCGCTGACCACGCCCCCAATAGGACCAGCCCCCTTTGGCCCCGCCCCCGGCTCTCCCTTCGGGGGAGCTCAGCGGGCGCGGGGGGCGATGGCGGCGGCGCCGCCTTGGGGGTCCGGGCAGGTCCGGCCCCTGCCCGCCCGCGGCTGGTACCTCTCCGCCCGCGAGCGGCGGGAGGAGGACGAGGAGGAGGAGGACGGGGAGACCGCCCCGCTGCTGCCGCCGCCGCCGGGCAGCGTGCGTGTGAGGGGCGGCGGGGAGGGAGCGCCCTGAGGGGGCCGCGCTGGGTGCTGAGGAGAAGCAGCTCGGGGAGCGCGGGTTCAAGGGCCGGGGCTGTGCGGGGCGGCTCCGGGGTGACAGCACCTGGGAGGGGGATAATCACCTGGAGAGGGGGGATGAGTCTCTGTTCCCATCGGTGCTCCTGATCCCTTCGATTCCCTGCTTGCTGAGCGCTTGGAAGTGCTGCCATGTGCCCTCGCCCTGTTGCGAGCAGGCGGGGAGAGCCTGCTCCGAGCCGTAAATCTTGCTGTGCTCGTTTTGCGCTCGGCTCTCGCCGTGTTCAAAGGTTGTGGGGCTGCCGGGCGGCATCGCCTGTGCACATCGTGTGTGCGTCGTTGTAGAATGAGAAGTGAGATTTTGAAGAAGGAAAAGTTGGCTTTTGCCCGCTCCCTTGAATTTCATTTTAGGAAAGATCAAAACACCTCTTCCACTAATTGTACTTTTTTTTTTTTTTTTCTGTCCTTTTCACAGGGTTCTTCAAGTCGTGGTTCTTCCTTTGCTTTCTCAGTGTTTAACTTAATGAATGCAATCATGGGCAGTGGGATACTTGGCTTATCCTATGCCATGGCCAACACAGGGATCATGGGGTTTAGGTAAGTTTTCAGTTTTTACATATATTCATTCTTAAACTCGTCTTGTAGGATTAAATTGAACAAAACTGGATTACTGAGATTCCCGTACAAATCTGAGGAAGAAATAAATAGCTTATGCCTTTCAGAATTGTTGGTTAAGATCTTCCCCTTTTTGATTTAGTTGTTCAGATATGGCCTAACATAAGTCCTACCAAGACATTGCATTAAATTGCCACAGGGTGGCAATTTCTTGGCCATTACTCCTGACAGATTTATATTTTCCTTCCAAAACTGTAATCTCCTTTACTTCCAGGAATGGGCCTTGTGGAATAGGATGGATATGTGGCTGAAAACTGTGGAAACTGTGTCAGCTTGTGCTTTTGTTTGTACTTTTGCTTATTGCAAATGCTAACCTGTGGGTAATGGGGAAAAAGTCACTGGAATTGTCACTTTAACCATTTCCTAAACATTGGTTTCACTTCAGTGGAGAATGTGTTTATGTATATGTGCACACACAAACTCCCATGGTTATGAATATCCTGTATTCCATACATCAGGGCAACTTGGCAAGTGTTGGGAAGATCAGAGACCACGTGAACCATAGTCAGCAGATACAAGCCTTAAAATGAGGAAATCTTGTAGCTTAGTTCTTGCAAATGTAGCATTTTTAAAGCACGGAAGTGCATTGTAATGTAAAAGTGCTTAATTGTGAATATTTTGTGGTTTTTAGTATCTTGCTGCTGATTGTTGCCAGCCTTGCTTCTTACTCTGTGTTTCTTCTGCTCAGTATGTGCACTCAGACTGGTAAGTGAAAAGGATTTATCTAACAGTGAGCTCTGAAATATTTCCTGTTTTATCACAGAGACATCACCCAGTATAAAGATTGCAGTTAACAGTGGTGTCTGACTGACTGACCTTGAAATATGTGATGTTTATAACAATTAAAATCTGCCATTTAAAAACAGGATTTTGAGTCTTTTTATACAAAGCCAATGCCAAACTGACTGGTTTCTAAATTTCTTATTTTATTTTTTCCCAAGTGTCTCTCTTATCTTTCCAGAGAGATCCTGTACTTCTGCAGCAAAGTTATTTTGGTGCTGGCTGAACCTCACTACATCAGTGTGTGCTTTTGCTTTCAGTGAATGTTTAAGAGCAATAAAATAGCAGCCTTTCATTCTCCTAGGAGTAGTACATATATTTTTGTCCATGGTTTGAAATGGATACCTTTCAAGTTTTTCAATCATATTGGATTATCATTATTCTCATGCTGCTTTATATATGCAGCTTATAAAGCATTTTTGATGCTGAATGAGAAGTCATGTTGCAGTCCTTGGAAACTGCAGTGCTTTGAGACAGTTCAAACAGTCCATTCCAATACCTGCAGGCAAATCTGCTCATATTTTAATTCTTGCTTCTTTTAATTGCTGCTGAAACAACTGAGTCGTTCCTTGACTTCTCATACACAAAGATCATGTTACAGCAGGAAGTCTCCCTGCTTATTGTTTCCCTCTCATCTGTTTTCCTGTCTTTTCAAAGGTGGTGGGAGAAAGCCTCTGCTTCTTTCCTCCTTGGCTTTGTTTTCTTTAGCTGCCTTTGGTCTCTCAGATGATTGCTTCCTGATTCTTCTTAGATCTGCTGCTCCTGTCCCCACCTGTTGAGTGATCTTCATACATTCTTAAAAAACACCCCTCTGAGGTAGGGTTACTTTTTATGGTTGGTATTGTTGGCTGCTTGATGATTTGGGATTAAGTCTTTGGTTATTTTTTTTCTTCTTTTGGAATGCTGCTTATTAGAAAGGAATCAGAAACTCAAACACGTAGCTGGAGAGGTACATGAAAAAAGGGGAGACTTGGGGTAATTTTATTGGCCTTTTTAACCTCTTACTTCAGCCTGAAAAGTTCTGTATTTTATGGGCATTAAGTGATATTAAGCTGTTGTCTAGTAAAAAAATAATTGAAGAGATTCTTGCAAAAGAATTATGGTGGGGGGGAGAAATAAGGATTTAAGTCTATTGAAGTAAGAAGAATTTGGATGGTCTGAACTCGGAGGCCTGATATGCAAGAAGGGTTTAACTCCTCAGTTCTTGTCCAAAGGCAACAGTCCACCTCAGGAAAGCATTTTTGAAATGCATACAGCTGCAGTGTCAGGATGAAGAATTTCTCTTGCCTGAAACTAATAATTAGTTATCACCTAATGCTGACTTGCATCAGAACTATGTCTGGATAAGTTTGCTGGATATATGAACTTTTGTGTTTTGTTTTGTTTTTTTTTAAATAAGAGTTGAGATTGTATTTCCTATAATTTCTGTCAGTTATTGAAGTAATTAATGTTAGACAGCATTAGTTTTTCCTCGAGCACTGTGTTTAAAAAGTGGGAAATACAACCTGTAGTACCTTGACAAAGTAAAATCTCTGTGGATGTTTGATTCCAAAGTAGGTCATTAAACATTTTCTTTAAAAAGTCTATATTAATTTGTAAACAGTGTTACAGTATTAAACTTAATCCATAGGAAAAAAACTTGGAAAGAGAATTTAGTATTTTTATATTAAAACTAGCTAGGAAAATTTAAAGGATGGTGAAGAGAAACTGCTGAAAGTTTTTGTAAACTATTATTTAGGAAAGAGATGACCTATAAAACACCTTCTGAAAAGAGAGCACTAATTCTAATTCCATTTTAGACAGAGGCCAGGATTTATTAAGCACAGGTATTTTGGTTGCAGTTGAAAAATAAAGAAATGTCTTCAGTTACTCAGTTATGTTGGTCTGGACTTTGACAAAATCAAGTGATTTGTGCAGACCAAAAGGCTTAGCAAAAAAAATATTCCCAAGTGTCAAGTGTTCAGTTGAGATTAGCTTAGTCAGTGTTTGTCCTAGTGTTAATTCAGTATGACCTGTGTTGTTTTGGGCTGATAAAGACTAAGTTTACTCTGTAAAGCAGAGGAATTGGGAATTTAAGTGGGATGCACTTTGAAGTTTTGTGGCTGTTTTTTTCTTTTCATTTTAGGAGTTAGTCACAAATATTGCTGGTACTATACTTGCCCCTTCACATGTGAAGGGATAATTTCCATGGAGTGTTAATAACGACAAAAATTAAACTGATCAGGCAGAACTTGTTTATATAAATTGCACTAAATAAATATTTTGTTCCATATATTCTTGAAAGTACAGAAGTAATCTGATTAATAGGGCTTCCCAGTGTTCACAGGACTAAACTGATTATAGAAACAGTTACTACAAAAAATACTCCAAGGTTTCATATTGATCTTTTGGAATTGTGTGGAAAATTTTGTTCTCTTTGCTGATAACTCCTCATACATGTGTGCTGTATATTTATTACCACATAGTAAAAATAACTTGCTCTTAAATATGTTTACTATTTTACTGTTTGGTTTTTTTTTAATGGTAGTGAAGATGGCAACTTAAAATGCTTTTTTTCCTCCCTTGTGATCAGCTATTTTATAAATGGAAATTAGGGAAAACACTAATTAGGATAAAATCTAGTAAGACATTTTTTGTTTAATTATATCTGTTAGAGATAGTCCAGGTTTATGCCCAGTACTGACTCTGGCTCATTTAAATTTGTTATTTCATTTATATTGTCATAGTGTGCTGGTGACTGTAGTAGAGCAAAATGGGGAAACATTGCCCTTGAGAAAATCATGTGAGGAAATTGATGAAATTTTGTTAGTTTTTGTTTTTGTTTTTGCTTTGTTCTTTCCCCCTCTGGAGCACTGATCTAATTGTGTGCAGAACTTCAGTGAAATAAAACCACCTAAGCTTGGGCAAGTCTGAGGCTCCAGTCCTGTCATCTGATCTCTGTGAGCTGCCTGTGTCTCCCATGTCCTGTGTCATTTACTTCAGGGAACAGGGCTTCACTCAGGTGTGAAAAGCTCAGCTTGCAAAGCTGGGCCCTCAATTAAGATGTGACAGGAGCAGGAGCAGTGTTGTACCAAACAGAACCAAGGAAGAGAAACCCAGTGTCCTGACAACAGAATTATGTGGGTTTGAGATTAATTTTACCCTCTGAGGCATTCACAGCTGTTTTATTATATCCCAAGAAAGTGAGTGGTGTTTCTCAGAAAACTTTCATCTTTTTGATACTGCTTGAGTTTCTAATAACAAAATACAGAGTAACAATGAAAGGCTTTAATATGACTTCCTTCTCTCTGAGAAGGGATTGTTTTGAGTTACCAGCAATGTGAGCTTCAGCTCACAGCAAAATTATACAGGAAACCACAGGCTGTTTTAATGTAATTATGTAAGTGGGGTGCAAGTAAGGGCAGGATTTTTGTTTTGCTTTGGGTTTTCTTTTGGGCTTTTTAAATAATAGATTTCAACCAAAAAGTGTTTACCTTTACCTCTCGTGAAAATTCATAGGGCCTAGTTCTTAAAAGCTGGAAAGATGGTAATGTTTGTATTTGTAGAAAGATGATGTATCCTCTGTTGTCATCCTACTTTTAAAATCCTGCTGTTTTAAGAAATAAAATATGGAAATATTTTATATCTAATTGCTAATGCTATTTTCATAATTCTTCACCTACAAAGAAAATCTTTGGGAGAAGCCAATTTGCCATTAATGTACTACTGTTATATTTTAAATACTGCAGCTGCAAATACTAAACTGATTTTCTGAAGAGTCTCTGAATGTTTGAGCATAGAGCCATATTTTGTAGCAGGAGCACAGATGTATATAAAAGATATTTTGTAAGTAAAAAAATACTATTAAATATTATTTTAATTCTGAATTTTATTAATTTGAAAAGGTGAAAAAAGGGCCAAAAATATAGCTTTCAAGCTTTTCATGTTATTTTAGCTCTTTTTTTTTTTTTTCCCTTACCAACAGCTGTCACTTCTTATGAAGACCTTGGCCTGTTTGCATTTGGATCAGCTGGAAGGGTGAGTATTCTTTTTCACCTCTGTTTTTCTTCTTGATCTCGTGCATCCAATATGCAACTGTTCTTTGCACAGGAAAGAGACATAAATGAAATAAGTAGTATATTACTGATGCTTGTAGTGTGCTGAAAAATCCGTCACATCCTGAAGCTTTTCACCTGGTTTCAGTTCATGTGCCTGCTCTGTGGAAGCTCAACTTTAGTTAAATTTATATTCCCTAAATGCAGGATTTTTGTGCTGCTTTCCAGTCAGTGTTCACTTTTAGTTGTCTGTACAAATCTGCTCACTGGCATTGTTGTCAGATTGGCTCAGGGTTCAGATTTGATGGAGTCCTACTTCTGTTGTAAAAGTGTTAAGAGACAGGTAAGTGTTGGATTTGCTGTTGGTGTTTCAGCATTTAATAGGGATCTAAGATAAGGGATGGCTTTTCTTGTCATTTCCACAACAGGAATAACTAAGAGTACATATAATGAATGTTGTTTCCTTTTGTTTAATAAGCTCGTCATATGACTGTTTCTTACTTGTTTTATTTCATGATTAAAAAAACCCCCACAAAATCTCAAAAAACCAAACCAACAAACAGAAGCAACCAAACAAAACCACCATCAAACTTAACCATTTGTGTTATAAGAGTAATCAAAATATTAGCTATTATTTTTTTTTGTAGTGTGTTCTGAATCTTTTTCCTAATAGTGATGTGATGCAGTAACAGTGGGTGCACATAAATACTGCATGTGAATGCAGCACATTTAATGTTATGAATTCTATGCTCTATGTTCCAGTTATTATATATGTTACACCATATTGAAAACGAGTTTTTACTACACACAAATATGATTTTAATGTTTTCCTGAAAGAATGCAATTTTTTTTAAAATTAGTTTGGCTTAACAGGCTAGAGGCTGCTTTCGTATATCTAAATGTCAGTGAGAATTAAATCTGAGCTATCAGGTGTTTGTAAGGCTTCCATTAGCATTAATAAAGAGATGAGTATAGTCCAAGGATCAATATTTATTGATCAAATCAAGAAGTGATCAACCTCAAGAGATAATAAACCTTGACAATAGCAGGGTATAAGACAGTTATTTTTTTACAGGAGCTATTCTGTACACTTTAACCATGAGCTATAACTATGCTATAACATATCACAATTATGACTTGAAAAAGTCATAGAAATGTAGAGCTTAAGAAGAAACTAAAATGTGACTTAGTCTGCCCTGAAGCAGGGCTGAACATGCATAAACCATTCTTGGCAGATGCTTGTCTAATCTGTTATTTAAAAGCTTATGTGAAGGAGATTTAACAGCTTCACATCATAGTCAACATCTGTATTTTTTGTTTTTAATTCTTCTTAATATACTGTTTCATAATTTGCAGTTTAAGTAATCCATGCTCAAAAATATCTGACCTTTTCAGCGTGCATGGAGAGCGCTGGAATATTTCTATGTTGGGAAGCTGTTCCTTTGATAAAATAATCAAAAGTTCACCAAGCTTTCCTGGTGAACTGATGTTTTCTGGAACAGTTGTCTTTGTTGTATGAAGCATCTTTGATATTTATACACTTTTCTTAAAACTTGCCTGCAAGACAGGCTTTGCTGCTTCCGATTGTTATCTCATACTGTTTTCTCTTTGCAATCCAGTAACTCTTAAGTCATGTATTTGAGGTTTCCTTCTTGAATGCTTTGCTTTGAACTGATCTTGTTGATTTTTAGGTTTTGACCATTCTGAATCCCCATCTGTCCCTGAATACTTCTCACTTCAGTCAGGCACAGATGACTTTTTTTTTTGTTTTTTTTTTCTCTGCAGCAGTACTTCTCTCTCACACACAGGGAATGATATTGCCAGGCCAGTGTAGAACCTTGCTTGAATAGGCAGCTTAGTGTGAGTAAACTATTGGTCAACTACTCTTGAAGTAGAGCAATTACTCAACCTGGTGATTTCCTTTCAAATGTATTTTTCTGAGATTTGTAAGAATGGAAATATTCTACTGTTGGAAGATTGCTGATTCTCCCTTTCCAAAGGTGTGAACTATTTGTTTCCATCTCTGGCAAATTCCATGCTTTTTTTTTTTTTTCCTTTCCTTGGTGAGTTTTGAACTGTCTTTGAATTAACTTAAAATCTGAAATGACTTTTTTCCAAGTTGACTTTATGGCAGCACTCACTTAGGAAATGTCCTATATCAAGAAGAATAGTGGGTAGAAAGTAAACTGAAGCTGATGATCATGGTATTTTAGAACTAAACTCAAAAGAAAACATTGGAAAAGCTTTATAGCCACTTTTAAGTTGGTTTTTTTTCAGTTGGAAATTAATTTTTTTTTTTTTATTCAGACAAATATTTTAATAGCCTGTGATAATTTTTGTTTCCATATCAGTCCAGTATAAATAATCACAAGTGCTAAGGAAAAGTCTATCTGTGTTACAAGTTTAAAAATCTCTGTTGTCTGTGTTTTCAGAGATAAATGGTAGTTTTCATTTGTATTCACCTGATATCAGTTAAAATTCACTTATGTTTTTGGTCATTTAAAAACCTTTTCTTCTGCACAGCAACTTCACTGCATAATTACTCCTGCTTTATTTAAAAATAAAAATGTGATATTTTCAGGAAGGATTTTTGTTTCCATGTTCATTTTAGATTGTGCTGGTTTCCATGTGTTAAACTCCCCACTATGGAGAAGATTCCCTTCCTTTCAGGACTAGTTATCACTGCTACATCTGGTGTGTTTCAGATAATACACATGTGGTTTATGCCTGCTATAGACATATGATTTTAGTTATCCTTACCCTTTCTAAAGAAATCAATTTTTTTATAGGTCCTTGTTGCAACTACAATAATTATCCAGAATATTGGAGGTAAGAGACTTCATATGCTCAATATTAACTGTGTGACAGGCTTCAAAGCTTCAAGAGCACCAAAAGCAATAATTAAAGTGTTTTTAAGAAACTGATTGAAAGGACAGAAAATTTAAGGGAAAGGCTTTTGTGATGGTGCTAAGCAGAAGGGCTGTATTTGTGGGATAGATGGAGGAATTCTGGGGGTTGGATTCCTGCCTGTTTCTGCATGCCAGGATGGGAGCACATCCATTAGGGCTGCACTGCTCATTGAAAGGGGCTCAGGAAGCAGCATCTCCTCTCTGCTGTTCTCTACATTTGTATCTGGTAGCTGCATTTTATCAGCCCATGTGTTTTGGGTTTCTCTGTTGGAACCTGCTTATGCATTTTAGTGATTTGTGCAGCAAGTGAATGTTTACTTAGCTATGATGTTTCATGTGTTCTGCATTAATGGGAGCTTTCTTTTTTTAGCTCAATAACTTGTTTTTTGGGGGGAGTTGTTTATCTTCCTGACTTAACATGATGTGGGCTGTCGACTTCCACTGTTCATATTTTGTCTTCCTTGGTACATGGCATAATAAAATAACACTCCCTGTTCCTGTACTTGAACTTTTACTCAGGCATGCTCACATGCTTGATAGTCACTAAGTATTTAGAAATTATTTGTCTGAAAGTAGACAGAACAATTTGAAGTCCAATAGAACAATTTTAATTTTTCTCTTATTGTGAATGTTTTGGATGCTTTATCGTAAATGAAGGGAGATGCTTTTTCCCTACCACCAGGCAGATACCCATGTTCACATGCATCAACCAGAAGAAAATAGCATTCTGTTGTTGTTCTTCTTTCCTAAAAGATTGCCTGTCAAGTCTGGATAATTCAATGACTGCTGTTTTTTGTCACTGTGTAAACACCTAGAACTAGATAACTCTGCTTTCATGATAAACTTGGAATATTTTCTTATACTAAAAGTTCCAATACCATAAAAGCTGCCCAAATGAAATGGCTTTAAAAATCCAAGCATTAGTTTTAGGCAGGAGTGACCATAGCAATTCCAAGATTAAGGACTATTTATTCATATGGGTTTTAGAGGATATTCTGTAGCAATGAACAAAGCTTTTCATTTCCTTTCCCATTTGAGCAGACCTCTAAATAAACAGTACAAGAGAAGGAGGGATACACAGAGCAGGTTCTGGAGATTCTGGGATCATGTACAGGACTCTGTTGTCAAAGGAAATATCACTCTCATTTCTTCCTTATCACAGTTCATAACCTCCTCTGTGCCATTCTTAATAAAATTCAGCTCAGTAACTCTAGAGCCCCAAACCAGTGCATGCAGTCCAAGTCCCCCGTGTCAGGAGACAGTTCTGAAGGTGACTATACTGGCTGTGCAGGTTGACAGGCTCCTAAAAAAATAATATGTCAACAGTTCTCTTCACTTTTCACACAGCCTTGACTCTTAAACAACTGCATGGAAAGAAAAGAATTTTTCTTGTCTTTCTGCTCCTTCTGCAGATTTTACATGGGAAAACTGTGGAGTGTAGTTTGATCCCATCCTGAATGGGATCCATGCTGGGATTAAGTGTAAAACCTGGGCTCTGCTGTTGTTGTGTTCCCCTCTTTGTGTTTTTCTGTCTGGCTGAAGGAACCAGGAGCACTATGCCTGTTGGGCAAATATCCAGACTCTGTCAACGTCTTTGCTTTCAGAGGAAGGCTAAAAATAAAATTGTTTTGTGTTACCTCTTCCATCATCAGACCTGGGTTGCATCATACGGTATCTTATTTCAGAAGTGATTAGAGAGCGTGAGATAAAGAAAGATGGCTTGTGATTAAGCAACTTTATCAGGGTTATTGTCACTATCTACATCTAGTCTGGGCTTTTTTTAAAGTTTGCTCTGATCTCTTCTATAAATAGTTTTAAGTGCAGAAGTGACTTACATTAATTTGTGGTGGAGAGAACATTTTAGTAATAATTTTAATAGTTATACTTTCCAATTTGTCATCTTCATGTTTTTTTTAAAAGAAAGCTTAATGTGAAAATTTAAATTTGACATTCTAATTGCATACTTCGGGATTTGTGTAGAGAGGGGAATTGACTTTTTCTATTACCAGGATACCCAAGGAAAAACATATTCAGGAATATTATACAGATTCAGGAAAGCATTGATTGGTCAAATTAAGGTTAAAAAAATTGATTTCAAGTACATTGTTTGGAATTTTAACATGCATCTCTAACATGAGTACTCAACTTTTCCTGCAGACTTTTAATTGCCCTTTGGGAGGCATTTAATTAATCCACATAAAGAAAATCAAATACCAAAATCCATTAAAGTGCCAAGATTAACTAAGGATGCACCAGGATACTGAGTTAACTTTTCAATATCCAAGTGTAAATTAGAGCAATTTTAATACCATAACTCAAAAGACTTCATAGGGTATGTAGGGCTTAGAGTGACTAAACTTGGAGAACATTTGCCTTGCTTTCCTTGTAATGAGTAGGTTCTTGTTCTTGCAATATAGCTATTTGTCAATGAAGGAAAACAAAAGATTGAATGTGATGACCAGTGCTACTAATTTTTACATTCCATTTCTCAGTTTTTTGACCCATTCCAGCAGCCCTTTTATGTAAACAACCAGTGCTTAGTTTCATGTGTACTGCCTTGTTCCTGAAAGGGCTGGTTGGTGTGTGTGGGTGCAAAGAGCACATGGAAAAGGGAATTGCCAAACTGCACTTCCCAGGCTGTTCAGCTTTGTTCATCTGCTCCTCCCAACCCTTTCCTGGCACACACATCTTTCTCTGGAGAGATCTTTCCAATGTCCATTTCTCACCTGCTGTAAAGAAGAGGATCTTGAAGGGTCCCAGATTGTGTCAGGTGCCCTCAAAGAAAGGAGAGAGCCCTTGAGGAATTGCAGGCCGGGAGATACACAAGGAGAGAGGGAGGCTGCTGCTGGAAATGCTGAGCTCCGTGGCTCTGCTGGCTCTTCATGCCATCCTTCCCAGGAGCAGCTGGAGTTGGATGGATTCCCTGCTATTGTTTAATGGTGTTGTGCTTCTAGGAAGTGATGGATGTGGCACAGTGGGCCAAAGCCATGGCTGGGAATCACTCAGCCCTTCCCTCTCCCCTGCCAGGGAAGTTTTGTGAACTTCCTAGGTGCTTTCTGAAGCAGGGGAAGAAGTAGGACAGCAATTTCTCCTTCTATAATTGTCCTTTCTGTGGATGTGACTGAAAAGGAGGACAGTCCACAGCTGTGTAGCCAAGAGAAAATCTTTAGTAGTCCTAAAGCACGTGTAATAAAGTTAGAGAAGGGCTGGTGGAAAAATGGAGACAAACACAATAAAGTATTGCACAAGAGCAGCTCTCAGCCCGTTGCCAACACTAACAAGTCCCAGTGCTGAGGTCTAGCAGGAAGCATGTGGAGTTTTCCAGCGTGCTTCCCAGGGCTGGGGCTGCCATCAGCTGAAGGTCGCTGCTGGCTGAGATACGGCTGGGTCCAGAGGGCCTGGTGGCTGTGCTGCACACAAACATCAGTCCTGAGTGCTGAGAACAGGAGTTTAATCATTTAAAATTTATTAGCAGTGGGTTTAAGTGCTGCAGTAGAACCTGCAGTACCATCACGTAGCTTAGGTGGTCTCTGTGAGGATTTTTGCAATATATATTTTTTTCAATTTCTTCAGATAACCTGCCTTGGCTTGTACGCAGGTTGTCATTGCAGTCATTCTTTGGAACTAAACTTTCCTGACAGCTGTCTTAATTTTACAAATAATTATTTGTTTTCACATATAAATATGGTTTCATTCAGTGTGATTTCTATAACTGGTGCTTTTTGAGTTTTTTGTTTCCATAGTCTGGAGATAATGTGTCCTCAAAGGTACACACTTTTCTCCTTTGTAGGTAACAAGGAAAAAAGCTCATTCAGTATCCCTGGAGCGATTTTTATCCTCAGCACTGCCGGAATGCTGCAGGCAGTGACTGGGAGCAACAGGATTTGTACCAATGGGTGATGCTGCTCTGTAGATTTTATGGTCTGTTAATACAGTCAGGGTGACAGACAATACACAGAGACCCCGCTGTGAGTGTAAGACACCCTAAATATGTATTTACAATCGCGTGGTTTGTATTTTTCAAGCATCCCGGAATCAATGGAGAGGCGTAGCCGCTGTGTGAAGCAGATATTTTAAAGAAGCAGCACCACCCTCTGCTGGCCTGGGCTGCCTTCCCGGGAGAGCCACCAGCAGCCCGACATCTCAGGAACTTCCAGCTTCTGCTGGGTTCCACATCCCCTCCCCTTTGTTTTTCTGAGGTAAAAAGTGAAATATTTTTACCTCCCCTCCATGTAAATATATATATAAATATTTAATATATATAACAAATATATATATGTGTGTGCTTTCTGTGAGTGCCTGCCTAGAGGTGGTGTGCAGAGACTAAAAAACCCTCTTTTGTTAAACTAATTGGGCATTTTTAAATTGCAAATTATTTTCCTTTGTGTTTCTCTTTATTTTTCCTCCCTCTTCTCAAGTTCATCTGTTCTGCAGTTTTGTTCTAAACGTGTTTGCAAAACTTGTTTCAAACTTAAATAAAGCAAATGATTTTTTCAGACTGAGGGGGCAGATAGGAATAACCTTTGTGTAATCAGCGAGAACAATACTCCAGAAATTTTGAAAATGAATGAATGGTGCAAATCACGGAGGAATAAAATAAAATGCAGCTTCTTACATGCTGAGACCTGCATCCTTAATACCTTAAGAAATTACTGTGGTTCCTTTAAGTATGGGAAATCTAATTCTGTTTTCAAACAAACACGAATGTTTGTTTTCACAGTGTGGTTTACTTTTGACCTGAAAGCCTAATTATCCTGACTGATTCAAAGTGAGGATTTCCAGTGCAGAGCTGCCTTAATTAAGGGCAGGTTTGTCAGCTCCTGTACTAATTTAACAATTGATGACCCATGTTCCTGTGTTTTCCTATTGCAGTGAACGGTTCTTGGGAAGTTTTATATTGTAAGGAATATTAAGCTTGCTTTAAGTAATAGAAAAAAGAAACAACAAAAAACCAGCCTGCAGCTGTACTACAGAACGGAATATGTGATGAGCTGTGTAGGAAACTTTTCTATTCTTTTAGCATAAATGTACACTTATACCTAATGAATTTTTACCAAAATAAATCTGTGTGTTCCATGTACAATTAGAAGGATTTATAATTTATTTTTTAAGCTTGCCATAGGTAAGTTCCAGACTAATTCAAGTAAAAGCTAAAGATAGAAGGAAAAGGAAGCAGGGGAGCAGAAATTCATCAGGGTGGGTCTCCATAGTAGGAAGACAAAGAAATTGACAACCTGTTTCAGTTCTTAGAATTTCTCCATATGAACAGGGATTACATCTTCTGTCACATACTCCATTCTACATCTGTATTTAAAACCAAATAAATTATCCCAGCATTCTTTTTTTAAGCTTCCACTAAGAGGAAATATTAAAACCAGTACCTGCCCTCTCTTCTCCTGTGGGAAGTTTGGAGGGGAGCTTGTTTCCATCTTTGCACAGTGCTTAAAAAGGCAAGACATCTTTATAGGGCTCTAATATGATCATCTACAGTGGTAGATGAGGAAAAGCTAACCAGAAGAGTCAGTCCCTTCAATGAAATGATTTGAAGGGATTTATCACCATAAATTCTATGTTTACTTATAAGTTTATTTTACATTCTCTGACATCCTTGCTGTGGACTTCAGCACTTGGTCTCTTTTTGGATAGGATAATAAGGAAAAGTTACACTTTTCTTCTGCTAACCAAACAGCCACCCACATATTTTAAGTTTGGGTTACCTCAGAAGAGGTGTTTTGGGGACTATTTAAACAACCTTTTCTCAGATAGGGGCACATATGCTCAGTGTTAAGCAATATTGGTAGCACAGCACAGACATTCTGAATAATGTATGCATGCTGTGTGTATTTATAGAGAGGCACAGCTCATGCTGGCACTGCAGGCTGTAGTAATGGAAGTGTAAAGCAATTGTTCTATTTTATATTTTAATAAAACTTTTTTGTTTTTTCTGTCAAAGAGCTAATACCAAGTTTTCAGATGATGGCAAGCTGATAGGTATTTTAAGAGCAATATTTCTTACTGCGTTCAACACAGTGTAAGTCTACAGAATAATAAGCAAATAATTAAGATTTCTGCTGAGTTCTGGTGTGTAAAGGCCTGTTGAGAAGTTCAGAACTGTTCTCCATCAAGTAGCTGTTCGTGCATACTGAAAATTACCTAGAACTAACATAATACATGCAAATTTAGAGCCTGAAAATTAGGAAGTGACCATGTGAAGGACGTAGTTCTAGTTCAGCCCTTGTGGCATTCCCCCTATTGCTGCAGCCTCAGGCTAGGCCATTGCACACGGATTGTTCTGTAGGAAACCTGTGTCCCTCTGCTGGAACAGGAGTCAGTATTTCACAGTGGGGTAAATCAGAGCACAAGGGTGTGCTTTTTGTTGTGTTCACTTGTGTCAGCTTGGTCTCGTGGCTGTGTAATCTCTTCCTTCCGTTGCACATTAAGGCTGCCAAGGAGAGCTGAGGTTTGATTTGTACAACACACCCTGCCATGGCTTCTGGGTGTCAGGGAAGTGAGGTACACATTGGTATTTGGAGCAAAGGGTATGTGACATTTTATCTGTCACATTCCATGCTCTCGATTCCTGACGTAGAAAAAGACTGTCACATTGTTCTAGTTTTCCTTGTTTTAGTTTCGTCTTTAAAAAAACAAACAAACCAACCGTGTTCTGTGCTCACTTTGTAGTGTGTTGCAGTTACACTGTGGTTCATGTCTTCATGCCAAGTAAAGCTACAAGGAGTTGTTTCTCCTGAGGAGAATTAAAATTGTTTGCAAAAGAACTAAATGCAGAATTTGGCTTTTAAAACTGTATTAAGTATGGGCATCCTGCTCAGATGCACAATATTCCGGTCTTGTTTAAGCATATTTAAGAATGTTTTAAGATATAAATAAAATTATTTAATATTCATTATTCATTTTGTAGAACAAACACGAGAATATAAAATATTCTAGTATGTGAGATTGTTTCCCATATGCCCAGAGAGAGGAAGAAAGATGCATACAAATGTTCAGCATGCACCAGTTTCTCAGTACAGGACTGCTCCCTCCTTAGGAGTGGAATTCAGTGAAATAGGACTCCTCAAAAACAAAGAGTGAGCAACAAAGGATAAGCGATCAAGTGATTAGCCAGAGGCTAATAGGAATGCAAGGGCAGAGTGACAGATTGCATATTGGAGGAAATCTGATCTGGAAATTAATTTGAAGGTTTCTGCAGTGGGGACTGCAAAAGAGCTAGTTTGAAATCTTTCTGAAGGACGTAAGTATATGAAAATTCTGACCTGCTTGTGTATAAAGTATCATACAGGAGAGAAGGCTAATGGATAAATAAGGCTGAATTGCAATTTAGAGGAATTTTCCTTTCCCTTCTCCCCCACTTAGTTTTTTTTAAAAATTAGAATGAAATATGCAGCTGCCTGCAACTTAGCATGAAAAATTGGGTTAATTTACTTACAAATTCTAGTGACTTAGAAATACTCATGCTGTAATTTTTCTCTGGTTGAACCTACATTCTGTTGGAGGAGAGTAAATCAGGACAGCAGATAAATACCTCAGCACACACAATCAACAGCTACATGTCACTAAAGATACATAAATATTTGAAAAAAAAACAGAGGTTTTAATTATGAAGAAGTGAATATTATTATTTAGTGACTTACCAAATGGTTTTAATTTAACCTTGTGGTAGGTAGATGTCCGTTTGTATTAATAAAATTCTCCTTCTTTATAGGGACCACCTTACCCTTTCTTCAAAATTTAACAGTAACTTCTGTAGTACAGCAGTGTCTGAGTCCACGTGTCTTTTCCTTTAAGATTCAAAAAATTTGTTTAATAATAAAAACCATACTAACTTATTCAAATGTCAGCTTATGAAAGTTTGCTGGTTTGCCTTTTCAAAATGTATGTTTTAATTGTAAAGGATAAATAAATAGACCGTGGTAAAATTCTAAAGAATTACTGAATACAGAACAGTAAAATTTGAGTAAAACAGATGAATTTTTGTCAGGGATTGAATATAATTAAGCTTTTACTGAGACATTACTTGCTGCTGCAGGATGGAAATTAGTTTCACATAGACTTTGATGCTCATTGAAGCTGTTTGTAAAGCCTGGTTTTTTGAGTAATTCTCTGCTGGTTACATAAAAAAACCTGAACAGTATGTGAAGTTATCAGACTAGTATAAATTGGGATTTAAAAACCCTCTCATGCATTCCTTTGATCACGGTTTTTAGTGAAGGAGAAAACTGGTGCTGTGAAGGAGTTTTTGGATTGCTTTCTGTTGAATAAAATTTAAAAAAATTAATTCCAAGTCAATACTCCTGTAAGAGTAGCTAATAATTTCTCTTCTGCTTTACAGTTCCTGTACAGTTCTTCACTTGTAATTATTGTTGGGATCTTGGTGGTAATGGATTTATCATGAGAAGCAGGGATCTGTCACTGATAAACCTCTTAGCTCTGAGGACCGAACCTTGCAGTATATATAAAAAAAAACCCTTAAAGTCATATACTTGTGTTTGAATTTCTGTCTTATATTTATTTAGTACAACAGCAATTGAACAACTATCAAAACAGAGTCTTTTTAAAACCCTACTGTATTGAGAGAAACAAATATTATTTACTGTCATCATGAATAATGTCTCATAAAGAGGAAGGAGGAGTGCTGCAGCCTTATAGTCTCTCTCTGGCCTGTAGTTCTATATTCCCAGGTAGAAGGGCAGGCCTGTATATTATATTATTTTGCCTTTTAGTCCTTTGGATTATGTTTTCCTTGTTTCAAGACTCACATTGTAAGAGTCTCTTTGGAGGCATTAGCTGACATCAGTGCAATACTTGCAGCTATTTTTAAAGGAAGTATATGAGAAAATAAATTCTGGTTCTGGTGCCGCGGTGTCTCACACGGAGCTGAGATGTTCCAGGCGTAACCCCGCCGGTCCAGCCGTGCTGGCTGAGATGCTGCTGTTCCTCTGCTAAATCTGTCCTGCTTCTGTTTGCAGCCATGTCATCTTATCTGTTAATTGTGAAGTCTGAACTTCCTGGGGCTGTTGCGGGGCTTTTGAGCGGAGCTGAGAGTGGGTAAGGAAAATTGCTTGTGTGTTCTGTGTTCGTTGTGAAGAAAAAAGGGGCTCAGCACTGCTGAAAGAGATGGGTACTGACACTTCTCTGATCTCACAAGTGCAAATAAATAGTCATTTACATGAGTTGTTGGAATATGAAATGTATTTGGCAAGTCTTTTGCAGCACACACGCACTAAGCGTGATTCTTTCCTCATGGCAATTTCCCGTCCTACGACCTTAAAGTCAGTGGCAAAACTCCATCTACAGGAATCTCCCTTCTCTAATATTTTAAAAGGGGGAGCAGGAAGGTACTGGGAGGGAGAGGAGAAGAAACATTTCCACTGCTGTCATGTTTGCACTTCACATAATTCAAAATCACAGTACAAAAAATGGCAGGCATTTATATTGAAATATTTTGTTGTCTTGCTCTAGTAATTGGACTTGTCTTGGGAAAAATGCCAGGTTTCCAGACTTGGTTTATAATTCCTAAAGTTGGCTCCCAGTAAAGAAGTTATTTTTTGCAGTTGAGCTGTAAAGCTGTTTGTAAGGAGTGTGTCCCTCACATTTCCATCGGAACTGTCACAAGAAATCTGAGGCAAACACTGCAGCTTCAGCACTGAAATATCTTGTTTGAGTTGTTCCAGTGTTGCTGTCATTCATAACAGTGTATCTTGGAGTGCATTACTGTTTTTCCAAACTGCTATTTTCAGATGTTTTGAGCTGAAAACTTGCTCTGGATTGAAATGTGGTAAAATTGTCTCAAGGCTGTGTGATGCTTGTATTATTCCTGGATGTGGTGGGTGAATTTTAAGTAGGAAATCAGCTTTCTAAAGGGTACTTTAGTTGATTTTCCATTTTATCACTTACAACTTCTGGATTTTATAATGAGTTTGAAAAGTTAATTGTGTCTGTAATCTTGCTTTCTGTCTTTCTGCCCTCCTGGCCTTCACAGTTTTAGTAGGGTTTTTTGTCAGTTTTCTCTTTTTTCCTAAACTATTACATTTTATGTATATATGTTATTTTTACTCTGCTAATGCATCTCTTCCAGCTATGGAAGTCACCAGCCTTTCATTTGGGTGCTGTAATCTTCTCCTTCAAGCTCATACTTCAACCTCACTCTCCATACACAGTGGTGATGAGCTGCTGCTGTATCTGCTGCATGTGTTCCAATCTGTCCAACCCCAAATTCAGCATCTAACATCTCTTTACAACTGGTTTTAATTTTATGTCAGCTCTCTTTATGCAAAGTGATTTTTCTTTCAGCAAAGATACACTTTGAAACAAACAGCTTAAGAAAACTCCTTTTAGGTAGAAGCTGGAGTTACCCTGTGCTGCTCAAAGGGTTGTTCTGTCTGAAAAAGGCACTGTGAAAACTTCTTCATTAAGGTGCCTGTGGGATAATGCTCCCAACAGCTTTGTCTGTCTGGGTCCTACCTCAGATCTGATGTGAGCTCTCAGACAGGTTACAGTGTTGAATTGCTTGTTACAAATCACCTGAGCTGTTGTAATCCTCAGTCATCTGTCAGCTCTGCCAACACCCACACTTCTTCCTTAGCTGAAATTACAGTTGGAGATGGGAATGAAGTTCAGCTTGGCATTTAGAAAGAGCTGAGATTAGGAATCCTAACCACAGCACCAGTACATAGGTGATTGGCAGCCTGGTCTCATCCAATTTCTGCCTCTGTAAATTTGAGTTCTCATGTAATCAATGTTTATTTTACACAATTTCCCTCCTCTAGTATTTTTTCCTAGCAAATTGTTCAAGTGCAGTGGTCAAGCAGTATTCCAGGAACATGCACATATGCATGCCTACATCTATATTTAATTTCTTTTGCCATATTAATGGCTGTGGTATATCACAATCTTTTGTTTCTGTATATTTTTTTGCAGATATTAAGTGTACATTTTTACTAGCAGACATTTTAAATTGTAGGAAATTGTTCAACAAAAACAGGTAATCAAATACCAAGCCTAAGAAACAACTTATTTATGCAGAGGGCATAAATATTGAATAGTTTGGTTCAACATTTTTACCTGGACCACTTGTTTCCAGATGGGATTGCACAACTGTTCTGTTTTTGTTAAGTCATTATGGCACCTGATACACTTTCATTTGGTGCAGAATTTATCTTAACTGTAGTTAGGATGTATCAAAAGTGTCAGTTAAACTATCTGTGAAAGTATTTTACATGCATAAACCCTTCTGAGCTGCACATTTGGGAAAACCATTTAAAGAACGTTCTGTGCATTAAATTATTTTTATAGATAGAGGTTAGCAGGTGTGCGTGTGTTTGAAAGGCTCAGAGCCAGTCTAACACATCCTCATGCCTTTTTAAAAAACAAAACCATACAATATGAACACTTATTAATATTGAGTGGAGATGTTTTTGTCTGCATAACAAGAATTCCACATAGTTTTGATGACATGAACATAGTTTCAAATGAGGATTGTGTTAAAAAGTTGTAATTTGTGAGCCCTCTGTTAACATTTAATGACCCTGTCAGAGGATGTGATTGATGCAATTAAGTTGTCTTGCTTGTGTGTTGTATAATTGATATGAACTGAGAGTATGATCCTAATTTAGAACATATGAATATCTTGTTCTGTTGAATTCAGGAATGAAATTAAAGCAATTTATAAATGTCTGCTTTTAGTTAAAAAAATGGGGGTGGGAGTAGAAACATCTGCATGCCAAAGCTTTTTCAGCAGAGTCAAGGATTTATATTCTGTATTTCATATTTTGAATGCTTTTATCATAGAGGATTAAATTTACAGATCAGATTGATTTTAAAGGCACTATCAAAATATTTATTCTGCCTTTGGAAAATAAGTGTATTTTTACAGCAGTACTTTGAGGAGAAAATGGACACATTTTCCAATAACCAGTCCACTATGCAATTTGAGGTTTTTTTAAGTATAAAAATTGATATTCCAAAATGAAGCAATGTACAAAATTACTTTTTCTCTTTCATTTCCTCACTGCTGTTTTCCTCTCTGTTCCTCCCCTCACCCAGAAACATTTCTTCATTTACCATAAAGTAACCAAAATAATTTTCTGTCTGTTCTGCTGAGCTTGTGAACCTTGGTGGCAGCTGTGGGTTTGCTGCCTGTTTAGGGTCAGGAGATTTAAACAGGGGTTCCACATCTACACATCATGCATGATCCTTATGTTCTCTGCCATGATGCTGTTCCTCCTAATCTGAACATCCACCAGACTGGAAAGAAAGGAAAAGTTTAAAAATATATGAATGCTAAATAATAACAATGTGAAGAATAAATGCTACAGCAAGAAGCCAATCTTGGCAAAGTTGCTTCTTCACTCTAGCAGTAGCAGACATAACTAATAAGATACTTTTTGAAGAATGATGTATTTTATCTTGTTTTTAATATAGACATTGTCACCTAATGGTTGCTTTGGGTTTGATACAGTGAAGATGCCCTTAACCTTGAAATTTCTCTGTTTACTTACATTACATCTTCTTTTCAAACAAGTGATACAAATGTCTGTCAATGATGTATAGCAGTAGTTAATATACCTGTATGATGATTCTTCTTTAACACAGGTGTTATGGTACTTCCCTCATGATAACTTGAGGTGCTGCCTGTTTATTAGGTGCTAACCATATCCTGGACTAAATAAACTGGAAGGTCAAAAGTCAAGGTGTTTATAGGTGGTAAAGTTGGAGGCTGATGTGCAAGATGTTTATCAGTACAGGATATGGTTATTGCCAAGTCGGGGCAGCCACCCTCAAGATGTTTCTGTTACTTAACAACTTATCCATCTGTGCTTTCCTCACTTCAGAGATGGGATTTTGATGCTTCAAATAGATTTTAAATGTGTGAGGACTTCATGTGCCTCTACAGTGCTTTTTTAATGTGTGTGGTTTTATGTATAAACATTCTACCAAATTTCATCAGCCCAATTTTTATCCCTTCTGTCCTTTACATCTTTCATGGATGTATGCAAGGAAGGGAAGCTCAGCAGTGAGTGGGAAATGATGTTGCTGTTTCTTCAGGTGTGTAAATATGCAGCTCATTGTAATCCAGTTTTAGATACACACTGCTATGTAAGTACTTCTGCTGGAAATCTGTAGAGTATGAAATACCCTTCCCTCTGACCATAGCTGTGAATCAAGGCAGGGATTTGCATATTGTGCTGATGAGAAATATTAATTGGCACACATCAGGCCCCTGACTCATGCAGACACTTGCCTGTGGAACAGTGCTTGCAATGCTGGTTTCTTACAGAATGATGCTCTCCTCCATCATTATCTGTGAGTGCTGTTTTATATCAGTGTAGAAACTATGAGTACAAATTCATGTAAATAGCATGTGAGACAGGAAAATGTTTTCTTCTTGTCCTAGTGTTTGCTTTGTCTAAGATCTCAGTTCTAAATTAAACATATTTTTAGGACTCCTGAGCTTTGTGTCAGTCTTAAATCAAATTTCCAACAGGTCTTGGTACCTCGATGGGAGACTGCTGCTGCTGCTTACTTCAGTCTGCATTGTTTTTCCTCTTGCCCTTCTTCCTAAAATTGGTGAGTAATTAAAGGAGAGAAGCGAATATTATTCTACTTTAGTAGCAATTACAGCTGAAGACTTTAAAACCTTAATGGGTTATTTATTTATTTAAACTGGCGGGGGGGCTGCTGGTGGTGGTGATTACTTAAGTTGTAGTGTGTTCTGCCTTCCAGCCCTGCCTAGTTAACCTATTACTTGGGTTGCAGTAGTATTTTGTCTGCAATACTAAAATAAAATCTTTACAGCAGAACATTAAAGAGCTGCATTTACTTACAGCATGCCATTAGTGGTAAGCCAGTTCTAATTCTGCCCTACAAAACTACATAAATGATCTGTGACAGGCAGTTGGAATGTTGTTATTCTGAGTCCTAAGCCCCAGATACCAAGCACTGTAATAGAAAACATGCCTAAAATGTAAAGCTTTAGCTGTACATTAGGATCACTTTCCTTATAAATTCTCTTTTATTTTTACTGTTATTTTACAGGCTTTCTTGGCTACACAAGTAGTTTATCATTTTTCTTTACGGTGTACTTTACTCTTGTGGTAAGTTAAAAATCTCTGCACAGTTTACCTTTTTTTTTCCTTATTGTTTGAATGTTTTCATAGGCCTGTTTTGAAATTAATTGTCTTCCCCTCCCCCTCAATTTTTTATGTGAAATTTAGCATTTTCTTCAAGTTCAGTATGTGCTTGCTTGGACAGATTGCGTTTGTTTTGCTGAGGCTGGGAAATGTGTATGAACTTCCAAGCATGTGAAAAGATTTAAAATAATTATATTTTGGGCTGGTAAATATAACAATTCTTTTTTTTTTTTTTGCTGATGGTGCAGCAAAGGGAGCTGGCACATATATTTGTGTTTCGCTACTAGCAGAGGAATGGAATTCTGTTTTCTTAACTTCTAACTATTACTTACTACAACTAGTGCAGCAGAAAATTTAATATACTCCAAAATAAATTAAATTTACATGTATAATGGAGTGACAGAGTTCAGAAAAAGGCAAAGAAAACTAGAACTTCATTAAGGCAGTTTACAGGATTCATTAATACGTCAATGACCTTATTCTCCTTTCCAGCTGAAAGGAAAAGTTCTTTTCTCTGAGCCATATGGGGGTTTTTGACCCTGATGTTCACCCTCTCAAGGCCCCTGTGAGGTAGATGTTTCCAAATATCAAAAGTGAGACCTGCTAGGCAGATCTAAGAGAGAAAATTTGCCTTTAAGTTGCACTTTTTTTCTTTTTTACAGGCATATGTGTAATATGTGCTACAACTGAGCTACTCTCACTCTGTCATCTATTTGAATCTTATTTGGGAGCCTGGCAAAAATGTTCCCCCTCTGCCCTGTCATTCTGGCTTGCATTGACTTGCATTTAATACCTGTTTTACAAAGGGATAAACAGAGTTGAAGGCAAGTTGAACAAACATGCCATCCAGGAGACCAAGGCAATCCATTAGGAACTAAACCATGTGATAAAACCAAACTTCAAAGCTGTCAAAACATCTCCCTAGGGTATCCCTGGAGAGCTGCAGTGTTTGTAGGACCTTGGGAAGTATTCTTCTTAAGCTGAACACTGAGAAGCAGCCACAGCTTCTCCAGAGTTAATGGAAATTCATTTGTAATATTTATAAATTACCTTAACTTTTGACCTCTCTCCTAAAATTTATCTTTAAAAGAAAAAAAAAATTGGAAAAAAGAAGGTAAAGAAAAGCACTAGCTATAATGCTGACATAGGCCTTTGGCTGAAGCAAGTTGCAAGGCTTTTAAAACCTGTTCAGCTCCTGGATTTCAAAGGGAATGTGTATGGATCTCTGAGGAAAGCTGCTGTAATGGGTGGATGCATTTGAAAACAACTTCAGTCTCTGAAAAAGCAAATGTGTAAGTAAGAGTTGTGTGCAGCCATGCCAAGTTGGGATGAGTTAAACTAGATTTTAGTTTGTGATTCTCTATCAAAAAAGTGGGTAGAAAGTGCTAATGAAGGAGTACAGACTGCTGGATTTTTTATGAAATGGTTAAGTTTGAGTGCTTACTCTTTCTTGTTAAATGGCAAAGCAGCAGCCACAGTAAATCTAACTCAGGTCAAAATTTTTAAAAGCCGTTACAGATATTTCCAGAAAACCAATACTCTTGACAGAATATTCCCTTTGACTTGTTCAGGCCCTGAAAGTCAAAGGCATTAAATGTGGTTTAGTTTTCATATCTAATTGCTTTGAAGTGGGTGATATGTGCTGTTGAAATGGTGTTTTAGTTTGCACACTGTTAATTTCTGTGTGGCAGATATGTTTTAATTTGTTCCAGAAGAGAACTGTGTTAGTCATATGGAAGTGATATAATTATATTTTGCATATACAGTAATTCTGTGCCTTTTCAAGTGCACACCATCTGTTCAGCTTTTTGCCAGCAAGCCACAATTTTACTGCAGCCTGCAGAAAAGAGACGTCTTGGTCAGTCTGGTCAGGGAGTGCACTGAGCAAAGGCCTGGAGACTTCTTTGTTCTGGGTCTCAAATGTCCTCTCTGTGCCTCAATAGCTCTTCCTTTAAAGCCAAAAAACTGGTTCTAGGCTTTACTTGCAAAAATACTGCAAACAGTGAGATGAGCTGATCTAGGAGAAAAACAAGTGTGTGTAACTATTAATTCAAAGCCAGATTCTCTGAGGTCCTGAGCACTTTTGTTGCTCAGTTGTTGAATATTTCCCTGACTTGAATACTCAGGGAAAAGAAATTTTTTTTATCATTACCTCCCCTCTTGCTCTATTAAATATTGGTGAAGCCTAAAGACAGGCTTGTATTTTTTCTGTGTGTGTGGAGACAGCATTATTGGTAGCTTGTTCAGCAGAGGTGTTAATGATTGCTGATGGTGTTTATCTAAATCTCTTGTTTATATTCCCAGAACAAAACATGTTGCAGATTGGGAACCTGCCATATGCAATGAATGATGTTTTGCACAGACAGCCCCTTTGCTGAGTGCTGTCAGTACTGCTGGAATAAAGGCATTCTTCTTTTCCCTCTGCAGGATAGCAAAAATCACTGAGACTATTAGAACACTTTATCTTTACCAGTGTTTTTGGTAGTGGCTTAAAATACCCTTTCTCCACTATAATCTCCCTTGATTTTTAAGTACTTTTCACTTAAAACCAAACATTTGTTACACTCAAAAGAATGTTTAAATTAAATAGGCTTAAAGTTCTAGAGGAGGGTTGTGGTGCCTGCACAACTGTTCAGCTCACTGGGCTGTGCTGCCAGCTTAAAAATCCTTTCCTGTTGGGGAAACTCATTAGATTTCAACCCAAATACATTTGAATAATTAAACAGGTGGGAAAATATAAATACAGATCTTTTAAATGCACCTAGTACATTTTATTTTGTCTTCTTTTATTTCCACTTCAGTCTGCTCTTAATCTGTCTTACATTTATTTTAGAAAAATGTTCTCCAGCCTTTTATGTTTGGCTTGTCTGCTCCTCCCTCTGCAATGTTTATAAATATCTTTGCTCTTTAGCTTGCAGGAAAACTTCCCCTCACCACTGCCAGGCACATTTTACTTTCCCCAACCTTGCCCTCCAGCTCCATGCCCCTTTGCAGTGCCTATTCCAGCTTTAGACTGGAGTGGGGGAGTTCCCACAAAGCTGACTGCTTTGGAGCCTTCAAAGCCTTCCTCTGTCTGGGTGCCTTTAAATACAACCCAGGCCCAAATAATATTTTAGTGTTTGGTGTTTGCAGGCTGCTGTTGAGCAGGCTCCCACCTAGTTCCATACCTAGAGTGAGCTGCTCTTGTGCAGTTTAAAATGTGTTACTGCCACGGTGCACTCAGCCTGCCCTGTACCCACAGTTTTCTTTCCCCACATTTTGGCCAGAGGTAACATTTGTTTGCCTCTCCTGGCACTGGTGACAAGAGGGAGCATCTAATCCTCTGGGAAACACCACTTGGCAGCATGCAAAGCACAGTTCTCCGAGCCAGGAGAAGAGCTCCCTTGCATGTTATTCTTCTCGTGAATCTGAGTCTTTAATTAAGTTTTTAATTATTTGCTCTAGGCTTCAAAAGAATTATAACCTCTAAAGCCAGGCAACTACAATAGGAAATTAATTAGGGTGAGGAGAGCAATGCAACTATCATTTTAAACTGGGCTCCTGAAAAAGGAGGTAACATTTCTTAGTTTAATTTCCCTTTGATTTTCAGCCCTGTTACTTGGCAGTCCCTAAACCAGCAGGGTGTAGCTGAAGGCCCAATGACATTCTGGGACAATAATTGCATTTATTGTTTTTCCTTTGCTTTCTAGTCCAAACCATATGTTTCTGCCTTTTAAGATTAGCCCTAGGCTCTGCTCTATCTCTGTTGAGGGCTTGTGTGCTCCGGGCGCGAGCCTGGGATCGCTAACGCAGCAGCAATTCCGGCCGGGAGGCCCTTGGTGTGGAGCCCAGGGAGAGTGGCTGGGGAGTGCTGGTTGTATTTCAGCTCATGTCAGAGCCCATTGCAGTGCCCCACCTCCAGATCCCTGGGCCATAAGGCTGCCAGCTGTGCAGGGTGAGCAGCTGGGTGGAATGGCACTGACAGGCTTTTCTGTCCAGTCTCCTTCTGGTGGCCTGTCTGCCAGGCAGGCCTGGTAATTTACTGGGGGTGTAGCTCCCTGCTGTGTGTTCCAACAGGCTGATACTTCAGCTATGTGTATCTAAATTGAAAACTGATTTTTAGGATATCATTCATACATGAAATACTCTGTCTCTGCAGGTTATGATTAAAAAATGGTCGATCCCTTGTCCTCTACCTCTGAGTAGTGCCATAGAGACTTTACAGGTAAAGTGCATGCTGGTTTGAAGTTCTAATTTTACTAGTAAACTCTAATGCTTTTTTTACATTAACACTTTCAGAATGGCTTGCAATTTAAATTCCTTCTTTTATTAATCATCACAATCTGAAAAGTTTCATGTCTGTGGTTTGGGCTTATTCTTTCATTATGCCTTTTTTTCTTTTTTTCATTTATGTTTTGCAGGTTTCCAATTCTACTGGGGATTGTAAAGCAAAGCTCTTTCATCTTTCAAAAGAGGTAATCTCTATTAACAATACACAAACTTAAAGGGGGGTGGTGGTTTTTAAAAAATTGGGGTTTAAACCTTACCTAGGGTAAGCTGTCCTTGTGTAAAACTCGTTATGGGCTGCTGAAATATTTTCTGTACCTGCTGCCAAGTGTTATCCAGTCTCACTTTTTTTTTTTTTTTTTTTTTTTTTTTTTTTTTTTTTTTTTTTNGTATGAGAGCTGACTGTCCAAGTTAGCATTTATGAAAATATTTTGGAAATATGACCAAAGAAGAAAGTATAACAGATGAAGCAGTGGTCAGCCTTATCATGTAATCAGATCAAGCCAACTTAATGTGCCCTCAGCTGGAAGTTGGTGCTACTTGGCTGTGTGCTCTTAGTTCCTAGCAGGGTTGAGCACTGACACTGCCTGGACCTAACCTTAGTTTTCCCTTACCTGAAGTGGATTCTTCAGGCCTGATGCAATCTTGTGCATCTGTTGGGTGCCAGCTCTGGTATTTGTTAGTTAATGTGACATTTAAGTCAAGTAACCACCCATTAAAACTTGCAGGAGATGCCATGTAGAGCCCTGGTCTCTGTGGGGTGAAAACAAAAGGAAAAAGGTTAATCTGGGATAGCCCTGTAGTGAGATTTAGGATGGATGTGGCAGCATTTGTCTGAAAAAACAAAAGTCCATCCTACTTCCCCCAAGAAAAAGGGAAAGAAAAAAAAAAAAAAAAAGGCTTGGGCAATGCAAACATCAGACAAATGTTACCTGTAGATCAAAGAAAAAATGGTGCTTTGACCAGAATGTCAACTGTGAGATTCTGACCTTTTGTGCTTTAAAGAATCTTGGGACTCATCTCTGCTTCTTTTTTTAAAATTAGCTTTATCAATAAAAAGTGGCATATCTTTACCAGTGCAGGCCTGCTTATTTCAGCACAAAAGTGTTTGTAGTAGTTCATCTTATTCTACTTGGCAATTACAGTAAGCTGTACTAGATGACTCATCTCTTTTATTACAGATTTTTAGAATAATACACCACTAATTGTGTGGCTGCATCTTTAATTACATAACTGTCTTAAAATTTAAGATGCCAAAGCATGTTATATTTTCTGTTTTATCCAAATTTTTCTGAAGGAGTAATGCAATAGTGAGGTCAGGGTGAAGGAATCAGTAATTTGATAGATAGCCATGGATATTAGAATTTGGAAAACTTCTTAGAGAATTTCACAAATGATACATTGGCTCTGGGACACATCCTGCTCTTTCTACATAAGTACTTGGCTTCAGTATTGTCAAAAAAGAATCTTCCAGTTTTTGGCTTATAGGCAGCATGACTTCTGATGATGAAACTGAGCTATGTCCACTTGAACTTACATGACTTGAAAAGGTTGAATTTTTGTGAACTGATTCAGAGACACAGTTTCTGCCTTGTGAAGATTTATCTCAAAGTATTCATCTGGAAGTATTTCCACTGACTTCCAACACTTGAACTGAATTCTGAGTTCATACAGATACTTTTCCAACCAGTAATAACAGCAAGCAACTTACAAGATGTTTTCTTTCAGAGCGCTTATGCAATACCAACCATGGCCTTCTCTTTCCTGTGCCATACCTCAGTCTTGCCAATCTATTGTGAGCTCCAAAGGTAATGTATGAACACATGCAATATTGAAATATAATTATAACCATTCTTTGCAATATTTTCCCCAAATTTATCCAGAGTAATTTTTGTTTTTAAGTCAGTGCCATAAAACACTGCATAATGAGGAGCTTTCATGGTTTTGGGAAATGTAGTTTTAGTCTGTACTGGCTTTTTCTCTCTTAGAGGGGAGAAAAGTAGCAAATGAGGTTCCATCATCAATGTCAAGATATTGTCCTGCCCTGGACAATTGGGGGAAAAAAAAGGTCATTTGCTAAGGTCCTTTAATAGTCAGTTTTTATTGCAGTAACTGAATCTGCATTTGGCAATATCTGATCCAGTGAGGGTTTTTGACAGATTCTGTTCCTGGCTCTGAATAGGCATCATCCTGTGTAAATCCCAATTTTCTTTTAAAAGAAACACTGGGATGTCTGAATTCCATACAAGATGGTGTCAGTGTTAAATTGTCTGCTTGAAAAGTGTCCTTTTAATTACCAGATTAAAAATACTTTTAAACCCCCTAAATATCAGTGAGAGCACAGACCTCAGCAAATGCTCAGTAGCCTTAAATTAGGCCAGTACTTCCTTATGAAAGGCAAGGTACTATATAGATTGTGCTGTGTTTAATCATCCTCAATACAGATAAAACAACACTGATTTCCTTTTCTTTTTCCATTTTAGTCCATCCAAAAGGAGAATGCAGAAAGTAACTGTCACAGGAATTGGTCTGAGTTTCCTAATTTACTTCATGTCTGCTCTCTTTGGGTACCTGACATTTTATGGTAAGAGTATTCTTCAAATATTCCTTAGAACAAAGGTTAATGATAAATGGTAAATGTCTTCTGCTTGGGATGCTTCAAGCTTTAGTACACTTGAACCCTCAGATTTTAAAAAATCAAAAGGATAGGCTTTGAGCTGGGTTTTCCAGCACATGCTTCTGGTCTTGCATGCAGTTCCTGAGCCAGAAACGTGTCTGTTTGATACATGAACTGAACCAAGAAGTGCATATTCCTTAGAAATGTTGATATTTGATGAAGTAGCTGTACCTTTTTGTAACCAATCAGAAGAGTGGGTGGGGTATCACACTTGGCCTACCAAATTCTACAGGCATTTTCATTTGCTGTAGAGTTTAGGTGACAGTGTGCTGCAGTACCAATTTAATTACTTTACATTTGCACTTGTAAATACTTCTGGGTACAGATTTTTAGTAGAGTTTAAACATAGATGACTTCTGTCTGGCATTCTTGTACTTCCCAAGTGCACAGAAAGGTTTCAGACCCCTTATCTACACAGTAGCCTTTTTTTAAAGGTCCATCACAGCCCTGGCAGAGGTAGGTGATTGTCTCTTTCATTCAGCAATGATAACACAACTGGTTTATTAAATTTCCTCTACTTGCTGATTCTGTTGTAGTTTCATACCAGTGCTGTCACATAAATTCATCGCAGTCATTCATGAGGATCCTTCTGAAAACTCATTATTATGAGATGATCACATGCTAATCTTCATTGATTGGAATGAATAAAAATTCTTACGGGAGGCTGTAAGGCAGCAAGATGAAAGTTCTGATTAGGATTTTCTCTCCTTTCAAGTGTTTTATAATTCTTGATTGGGAGGATGAGATGGTGGCTGACAAAACACCATGAATATTGGCTTTCAGCATCTAATAGTTCCAGGTTTTTAGGGACTTTTGTACTTTTTACCCCCAAGTGTAAGCATGTCTGAAAATATTCCCTGAAACCTTAGAAAAATTATATGGGGGTGGGGTGGTGGTCTCAAAGGCCCTAATAGTCTACTGGCCACTACTGCTGTTTCCTGACTGTCTCCATGAGGTTTGTTGGAGAATATAAATTTAAGTGCAGCTCAGAGAGGTTCAGTAGGCAGTGCAGGGTAATCATCTGTCCAGATGAAATCTTAATAAGAAGGGGGGGGGAAAAAAAGAGGAAAGAAAAATAGTCCTGGAAGCCATCCCAGTTCCTGTTACCTTTACTGCAATGATTTCTTTGGGACCAGACCCTGTCTTGACTGAGGACTTTCAGTCTGTTTCACTGGGAATGCTTTTGGTTTTCTGCAGGCTTGATTTCTTTTAGTAACTTTAAGACTCAGGAGCCTGAAATGCTGGAATCAAGAGTGGATGTCTCTGTAAGAGAATTGTTTTGTTTGGTTGGTTTGGTTTTTTTCCCCTTGGAAGCTGCTTCTCCTTTTCACTTTTTGGTTGTCTTGTTTAATTAACTTACTTCTTTAAACAGAGAAAGTCTGTTCTCTGTTCCTAAAACACCAGTCTGAGAAAATGTAAAACATTTTATTTTAAATTGGAAACAAAAGAAGAGTTTCCTCTTTGAAATGAGGCATGTTTCATCTCTCTGTGGTTCAGATGGTTTCTTCTGTTTTCTGTGAATTTTAAATTTCACAGGATGACCAGACTTTGAAAATTTCAGTCCATCTGAAGTCCGAAAAAGCAGAGTTAAGATTTTAAAAAAAAAAAAATAAAAAAATCAGGGTATCAGACCAATCTCAGTGCTCTGAGTTTTGCTGTTAAATTTCCTATTTTCTTTTATTTATGCTGTTTCCTTCATGTTTGTGTCTTTTCTTTAGGCATCTTTTGCTTCAGCAGAGGCTCTGCCTGGTCTTGCCTCCTGAAGTTTCTCATTTCCCTGAAGTTTTTGCATCCTAGTGTATCAGTAATGCCAGAGTGTATCTGTGTCCCCCAAGCAGATGGATTCATTTGAATCTCACCTTAATATTCCTTGCTAATTGCCTTTGCTTTCCAGTGATTAAGAAAGCAATTAATTTGTCTTAATTAATTTATTTTCAGACAGAGTGGACTCTGAATTGCTACAAGGTTACTCCAGGTACCTGCCCCATGATACCATCATCATGACTGTGAGAGCAGCCATTCTGTTTGCTGTGCTCCTGACAGTCCCTCTAATCCATTTCCCAGTGAGTATTCCTGAGAGCTCTGGAGCTGGCAGTGAGCACTGGTCACTAATGTTTTGCAGACTGCAATTCTTGAGTCACATCTAGTCTTGTGTATCTTATTCACTTGTCAAGTGATTGATCAAAGACCACATATTTGCATATGTTCCATGAAAGCTCCAAAATAACAACTAACCACTAAGCTAATTTGTGCTCTTGAGACAGATTTCAGATTAAAACTAGCCCACAGCATTGTTTTTAATTTAGAGAATTCAGAACTTCCAAAGTTTATTTAGTTTGATTTTTTTTTCTCTTAAATTGAGTTTTGCTGACTTGGTTTTTCCTTTCTACATGCACGCACCCACACACAAACACACTTATACTTGAAACTCAATTTAGTTGTAAATTAAAAACACATACAGACCTATTTCACAAAAAAAACCCCAAAACCCTAGTTTGGCTTATCAATACTGTGGTAGAATTGAAATTCATTCATTTAGGACCAAAAATTGTGCAGGCAAAACTCTGTGTATGGAAGCACTGTATAGATTATGTATCTGTTGGCAACATGCTGACATTTGCTACCAGGCATTTTCAAAGAAACAAAGCACTATCCCCCAGGCCTTCTTTTGTCTCTCCAAAAAAGGAAAGGACCAGTAATTTCTTAAGACTAATGGCCACGTGATAAATCTTGCTTTAATACAGTAATAAATTACATTCTACACTACAGAAAGACAAAGCATTAAACTATTACTAAGCTTCTGGCATTTTGATTTTTAAAAGGTTCTTTCACATCTGGAATGATGTAATTCTTAAGGTTATGAAATTGAGATAAGATCAAAAAATATGTGTGTGTCTGTATGTATTTACCCACACAATGTTTGTCTTTGTATTGTGTAGGCAAGGAAAGCTGTGTTGATGGTATTTTTCTCTCATATTCCTGGGTCGTGGATTTGCCATATCCTTGTCACCTTAACACTGAATGCAGTTGTTGTTCTGTTTGCAATGTACGTGCCAGACATTAAAAATGTATTTGGAGTGGTTGGTAAGTTCTTGTGGTGGTTGGTTTTCTTGGTTTTTATTTTAACTTCAAGAAATTCGTATATGATTCTGCAATGTACTTCAGTCTTCTCTAAACAAAATCTTACTTTCTGGTTTTTAAAGGCTCAACCACATCAACATGCCTGCTTTTTGTATATCCTGGACTATTTTATCTTAAACTTAACAGAGAGGACTTTATATCACCACAGAAACTTGGGGTATGTTTTCTATTTTTTCATTTGCACTAATAATATTTAAACAGGCTCATTTTGAATGCATTTTAATACACAGTGGAGCACACAATGTGAGGGGCAGAGCTCTTGTTTTCATTGCAGCTCACAAAATCTCTGAGCATTTTCTTTCATCCTTCCTGGTAGCTCTGGTCTTTCTGAAACTCCTTCTTCACCAGAGGTTTTTGGCAGGCAGTGTGTCCAAGTACTGGACCATTGATCTGAGTATGTGCTTTTCTCTATAGTTTTCAGATGTTGACTTTTAATCCAGTTTCTGCTCAGTTTTTTCCTGTTTTGTGCTTGTTTTCTATAAAAGACTTTGTAAATTTCTTTTTTCTTTCTTTTTTTTTTTCTCTTCCTTTTTGCATTTTTTTTTCTCCTCTTTGTGATTTCTCTTTTGTTGTAGTAGGTTAAGATCTGTGTTGGAGTTTGTGCAGGAGCCTGCTTTTTGCACTGCAACTAAGTGTCTTCATTTTAACCATTGCTCAGTGGAGTAGCTTCATGGCAGTGGCCAAAATGCTGACAAGCTGTTTATACATACTCTTTTTGCCATTCTTATGATTCATGGGGCTGCTCTTGTATTGACAAAACAGGGAATCTGAAAGAAAATCTAATAATGATGCCCTCTGACTGTCTAAAGTCATGACTGGTTCCAGCAGATTTGGGGGCTTGTTATAAATCAGCAAGCAAGTTCTTGAACTGCAGTTTTGTTATCATCTGACTATTCAAAAATGTAAGAAATCCATTGTAATTTTAATTGTATTTTGAGTAAAATATGAATCAGTTTCTCAATTTGTTTAGAGTTGTAAAGGGCAAATTATTTTTTGTGCAGCTGAATAGTGTGAGCAGGGAAACCAGACTGTTCCAGGAGCTCCCAGTGAAACTCCCAGGCTTGGTTTAGCTTCCCACTAAGCAGATACTTTGTGTTTGAAGACTGAGTAATTTGAAACATTACAGATAATTTTAAGATACTATTTATACCTGTTCTTTTGGACTCTCATAAGCCTTGGACATGTAAAATGCTTCTTTCATCAGAACATTAATGTTTGCTTTTCTTTCTTCACAGGCATGTGCCTTGGTTATTTTTGGCATTTGTCTTGGCCTTCTCAGTTTGGTTCTAATAATTTTCAATTGGGTTGCTCAATAACAGCTATTGGCACTGTCTGAACTGAGCTTCAGGAGGACAGCAAGAACCAGAGAGGTGCCAACACTGCTGCAATGAGTGCTGGGCATCCTAAAGGAACACTGACCAAAGCAGCCAGTGGAAGAAGTAATGCTCTTTTCAGCTCCATTACTGGTGGTCCTTCTTTAATTTTGAGTCACTCTCTTCAGTTACTGGACAATTCTTCTTTGCCATTCTAAAATATGACTTTTTGATGATGTAAAAATGACAGATAAAAAGGTCTTGAGAATATCTGCAATGCAAAAATGGTTTAGGTCACATGGTGAACAAAGCAGAAACTTGAAATAACTTGTCCTTTCAAGACAGCAAGGTGAATAGACATTACATCAGTCTTTTTCTGCATAATGTGACATATACACATAAGATAATGCACATTGTCCTAATCCTTGAAAGACTGCTGTTGCTTAATTTCCAAAATTTCAGCCAGTTCACATTAAGAACTTGTTGATTCCAAGTGTTTACCTTAATTTATCCTAAGATGGATCCAGAGACCAACTGCCTTAGCTCAGTTTAATGGGCATGTCATGATAATATTTGTTAATTGTTTTTTAAAATACAGTTTTTCTATATCAGCACACTTGAATCATCCTGATGTAATTTTCAAATTAACAAGCTTTGCCCATCAAGCATAATAGCTTTTAGTAGCATTTCATTTTGGTGTTTTCATTTTGCAGTTAATAATAGTAAATTTTTCAGTTTATATCTCCTTTTGAGTAGTACTCAAAGTACCTCAGTATTCCTCCAAGTGACTATTCTCTTTTTCTCTCTTCCCATTTTTACAAATGTTTCAGGTTTGAACTAAAGTGGTTCTATATTTTATGTTCTTTTCTCTGTCAGAGAAGATTTGGTCTTAGAAGATGAAAATCTCCATCAGCTGAAAACAAGGGGAAATTTTATTTTTATGGAACCCTAATTTTACCTCAGATGTCTATGAACTTCTATGTAGTCTTTTATTATTCCTTTTTTTTTAGCTCCCTGAATGAGAATGCAGTTTTCAACACCAACAGGGCTTTTTTTGAGATGGTCTTGGGTACCCACAAGAAAAGTTCCATATTTTAGTAGATTGAAAGCAGTGGCTGAGACCAAGGCGAGGTTTTTAGCATTTGCTTCTATCAGGTGGGATCTGATGGCCCTAAAGTGGCCTTATCTCTTCAGAGATTTCATGCCCTAGGGAAGCAAAGGCTGACTGAATGTGCTTGATCCTCTCCTGTCTAAAGGGGAGAAACAGCAAATAGCAGAGCTGGAATCACCTTCTCTAGTCCTGAGCTGACAGACCAGGATTTCTCATGCCAGCAGGTCAGTTGGCTCTCTCAGAAGTTACTTTTCAGTTTTGATGGATGGTCTGAAAGCACCCAGGTGGTGCAGGTTAGTACTGCTTCAGAAATCATTTTTGCTTGGAATTATCCTTCTGCCTAGGAGTTTAATTTTGATACAAACACATGTGGTGAAACCTGGGAACTAACTCAGAAACTTGGTAGAAAAAGATCCCTGGAAAAGACTGCAGTTATTTTTATAATAAAGTTTCTAGCAGAGGTTTCTTGACTTCAGGTGAGCCATGTGATAGTTCAGCAGCACCAGAAACACCACATCCACTCCTGGCTAGGAGTTCCCAGCCTCTCCTGTGGCACTGGCAGTGGCTCCTGTCAGCAGCTCCTGTCAGCATGGTTACCCTGCAGAAAACCAATGTGACCACAAGATGTAATGTTATCTGCTTAAAAGATGAACTTGCGTTTATTTTTCCAATTTAAACTCCTGCTAACCAGGTGTAGGTGCCTTCCTGCCTGTGGCTGCTCTCTGATAGCTGAGTCTCAAAGACTTTGTTACATTGCAAGGATTCAGATGCTCATGGAATCTCTGGCACTGCTGTAGAAATAAATATATATATTGTGAAAGTGTACCTTGAGTCAGCACTGACAGCTGCATATCAGGAAGTGATTTTCTGCCTGACTGAACCAAAACTTCTTTGTAAAACAGGAGACCTTACACTGATCAGAATTAACTCAGGGATTTTTTGTCAGACACTAGAATTTAGGGAGTGTATTTATTAGAAATTTTATGGAAATTGTTTCTCATTTATTATCTGCTCTTGTAACATACTGTTGAGTAGTACTGGCAGGTCATTACTGCAGTCACTTTTATTTTAAACTGTAACCAATAATGTTTAAGTCTGAACACTTAGATTATCTGTGAGGGGACAGAAAGTTGGCAAAGCTTTGCTAAGCTTTTGCTCTTCCCTCCTTTCCCTGGAAAAGCTGACTCTTCCTGTGCACTGTAATGCTCTGTTGCCCTCAGGCTGTTTGGTTTGTGTGCATCATCTTGAAAATGTGACTGCAAAAATACCTGAAATACAGTGTTAATTTTACAGTGGATTCCTGTGGTGCTGCAGAAATCACTACAGTATTGTTTTTAATCCTTGGGTATTATCCTAACTAGCCTGGCTATAGACTGACTCTCCTGATAAGTAGACTTTGGAATGATGAATTCCAGTGTATGAAGTAAATACTTGATGAGGATGAATGGAAGCAATTCACAGCTCTGCTGAGCTCTATTATTACATTTTGGCTGTGGTGCAGAAAGGAGAGCACAGGGGTTTACAGAATGTCTGTTACCTTTCATCTGAAAAAGAGCTAGAAAAGCTGCTAGTTCAGAGTTTCTGTAGTTCATAACTTAAAATATGGAGGGAGGAAGAGAGGGGCAGAAAAAGAATTTTTATTCTCAAATTTAGAAGGTATGAGTGTTGTCCACAATGAAAAAACAGAATAATTTATCCTTCTCATCTCCCATGGCTGTGCTGCACATTGTGTCTCTCAAGGGTTTTTCTACAATTGTGCACTTCCATGAAGTTTTTGAACAGAAGAGGCCTCCAGTCTGAAACAGTTCATTTAAATGCTGACAAATATTTTCTTCATTATTCTTGCATACAGATATTTTTTCTTCCAAATTTTCAGATTTATGAATTTCAGTGATTCTACTTTATTGCCTGTCATCAGCATTTTCCAGCCTTCTTCACTGAAGACTTGACAGGAGCGGATGAAGGGACCCACAGCATTTCTGAACTCACTTGGAAAGGTTCCCTTTTCCCCAGTTGAGCAGGAAGAACAATGTGAGAGATGAAAATTAATTGGTGTACTTTGATTTATTTTCTCTTTTTCTCCTATTTCCATTCCTTGTCCATTTGGAGGCTGCTCAAGTTTCAGCTGGACTGTGGTAAGCTGGGTGTGAAGAGTGGTTTTTGTAACCAGCCTGGCAGGAAGGAGACTGCCAAACAAGAGTGCTCAAAACTAGGATTATTGTAGAACTCCTTTCCTAGTTAGATTTAATTTAACACTTTACCTGAAATCATTGTTTTCCAGTTGATTTTGATATTGAGACTGTTCATTGTAGCTGCTCTCCATACAAAGAAACCTTTGGACATGTTTACTCTTAACTGCCAGTGGGAGAGAATTTTCAGTATTATAAAAGTGCTGTGTAATTTCTGCTGTTTGTGGTGGTGGTCTTGGTATTTGTGTGCTTCAGCAGTGTTCACTCAGCCATGCTTCATGTGGAAATGGAATTCCCAAAAGAAATTAATAATGCTCTGGATGAAAAAATTGCCCAGCTTATGTCAAAGCTGTGTGTTGTACGACAGATTTTCTGAGTTCTTTTTGCCTCAAGATCATTGTGGAACAACCAGGGCATGTTCCAAAAAATGACCAGCAAGAAATAAATAACAGTTTACTCTCTCTCTACACAGTTGTGTGTGATCCCCACTCTTGTGCAGGTGATGTTCTGCCGCACTTCCTGAAATGTTCCCAGCTGCCCCTCCTGGGCCAGTCTGCTCCCAGTGATGGATTTTACTCTTTGGACTGTGCTCTCCAAAACACCAGGATGCAAAAAAAAATGAGAAATGCAGTTATTGTCCTCCCAGGAATTGGTTCATGGACAGCAAACCTGCTTCTTCTGCGCTGATCTGGTCCCCCCTGTGAACAGGAACCAACAGAGTTTATCTCAGGGGCTGTGCCTGCACAGCTCTGTGCCAGCACTGCCTCTGGGATGTGGGGAAAGGGTGGGCAGCTGGCCTGGCAGTGCATAATGGGGTGAGAAACTGCTCTTGGAGACCCTTTGGGAAGGGCCTTCTTGCTCAGCAAGGTGAGGGTCAGTCATGGGGAGCAGGCCATTTCCCTAGGGGCAGCAGCAGAGGAGCAGTGGCTGGCCAGGAGGAGCTCTGAAGTGTGGATGTGCTTTGTGGCTGTAAGTCACCGTGCTCTCCAATAGCTGTGTCCTGTGAGTGCAGCTCCAAGCACTTTGCAAGGTCCAAGGCAGTCCTGACTATAAGCAAACATGGAAAAAACGCTCATTATTGTGCTGCTGGCTTGATTCCAGAGCTGTAGGAACACTCACACACCTGGATACGAATATCAGCAACTACTTAACGCTGCTAGCCCCAAGTGGAACTGGCACCAAAGAGCACAAATCCCAGCATTTTCATTGCAGTGCAGAATTCTGTCCTGTGCTGCTCTGGCTGTTTTGCTGCTGAGTGTGTCCTGTCCTTGCTCAGCCTTTCTCCTGCCCCCAGCATCCCTGCTTGTTCTCAGGGCAGCCGCACGACGCCAGGCAGCAGCTCCCGGCACCTGGTTTGAATTTAGAGCTCGTTTGCACATGATGTCACACTTTCATTGTCAGCCCAGCCAAGGTCAGGACAGTTCATTTTGGGAAGGTTTGCACTGAGCCTTTACATTGCTGCCATTAATACCTTCCCCACCTGATTTACGTTTCAGATTTCAGGCATGATTTAATCGAAGTCACCAGGTATCTGCAATGAACGGGGAGGTTGGTGCAGTGCCTGATCAGCCCGGGGTGCAGGACCAGTGTTCTGGAGACAGGGTGGAAATTCCTGCTCTGTGCATCGTGTAGCAGATCCCAGATGTGGCCAAGGAGAGTTAACGAGCCCTGGAGGCTCCGGGTGGTTGTTCCAGTCTGTTGCCTTTCAGGAGCCCATCTCACCACTCCACAGACCAAAGTGAGACAGGGTTCCTGGGAGCCCCTTCTCTCCTCCCTCCCAGCTAGCTCCATTTGATAGTGGGATTTACATGCAGGGATGGAGAAAATACTTGGGATGTGGTTGTGACAGCACAGAACCTGTCGGGCTGGAGTTGAGGGCCTTGAAAATCTCAGGCCTTATTCTCACCTCTGGTCACGCTTGGCTGATTCACTGTGCTTTGGGCTGAATAGTGGGGCTTTAGTGTAGCATTTCCTCAGCTGGGTTTGTGCAGCTCATGGCTCCTGTAGGAAGGGGTTAAAGAGCCTCTGGTTTACAGCTTCCTGCAGGTCTGCCACTGGGATGGCTCATGGGACTCACTTTTAATGTTTTGCTCCCCATTTTGATGAACAACTTCCATCCTTGTTAAAGGGAAAGATGAGTGAACGTGTGGGGTTTATTCACTTCTCAGTTCACACCATGACAATCCACTTCTCTTTCTCCAAGTATAATAATCAATATTTGATCCTTTGGACCAAAGCAGTGAGGCAGAATCAGCTGCATATTGATGGTTACAGAGCCTGGGCAGAAACTGTGCCAAGGGGATCCCTGCCAACCCATGTGTGCATGGCACTGGGGCAAACTTCTGGAATAACACCAACCTCCTCCTCTTGGTGCATTTCAATTGCTGCTCATTGTCTGGTCATAGGAGGCTCCTCACCCTGAGTTTTGGGTTTAGCAGGGGAATTAGTTGCTCACTGAGCAGGGGCTGACCAAGTTCTTCAGCACTTGCAGAGGTGCAGGGAGCTTTGGTGAAATCCCATGGGGTGCAGATGGAAGATCTGTCTGGAGGTGGCTTTGCTCAAACAGGGAAAGCTGAGGTCAATAGAAAGGATTTGAGACTCAACCCTCCCTCAGTCCCTTCCTCTGCCCAGGTCCAGCAGGGGGCTATGGCCTTCACTGCCCATTTGATGTTATCAACATGTTTGAGTGCCGGGTCATTGCACACATTTATCTCAGCAGTAGTATGTGGAATTTATGCCCCCAAATAGCTGCAGCTTCAGAATGTTGGTTCTTTTTCCCCTCCTAGATGTGTGCACTTCTGGGGAGCAGTGCAGCACTGTGAGGTCCTGCTTGCAGACAACAACTTGCCAGACAGTAGTGGAATGGAAAGGTGGAGAGCTAAGAACCCTTTCATTACATGATTTCATATTTATTCATTAACCCTGTCACATGAAATTAGCCTGCTTTGGATTTGGTGGGCCCAGACACCAGTGAAGTGCAAAAGGAGCACTTTGGGGTTGCCATCTGCCAGCACAGCACTTCTCAAGGACTTGAGGTGGGGATGAGCAAGAACAGCCTCAGCTGTTACACAACCAGTGATACCATCAAGGGCAACGAGGCACAAATGATCACCAGATGGGATTAGGGGGAAAGGCCCATGTCTCAAGGGACACCATGCCACAACAAGGTGCTCCTCAGAATGTCACTGCTGGACCCAGTTCAAAAGTTGCTGTTGAAATGGTACCGTTTTCTTTTTGGTGTCTGCTGGCACAGTTTCCTTTGCTGTTTGCAAGTTGTACATTCTGGAATCATCTGAGCAATGGGAACATTCATCTGGTCCTTTTCCAAGGGGAGATTACTCTGATGATGGTGGAGAGACATTGTCTTGGCCTGGGTAGCCAAAGACTTCTGTCTTGCCATTCCTTAATCTGGCAGTTCAGTTTGGTGGGTTGCAAGCCAAGGATTTCCCCATTTCCCCAGGGGATGCAAAGCCTCAGGCTGAAATTGCATGGAAACCATGGACAGATTTGATTTTCTTTTTTCCACCCACAAATTCTGAAAGTCGATATTCCACCTTCCCCCAGCCCCTCAAGCTGTTCCTACAGGGCCTGTGCCTTGTGTTTGCCACGGCTTATCTAAACAAGGCCGTTCCCTTTGAGCAGAGGTGTCGCCGCACATTCTCCAGCATCTGCAAAGGGGGAAACATTCGGCTTTAGCACTTCCCTGTCACCCCATGCTCCCACTGCAGGGGTGGAATACAAACACCAGGGTTTTAGGGGTCCCAGGGGAGGCCAAGCAAAATTCCTTGCTTTGAAATGAACATTAATGCTGAGAAATTAAGTCGTAATGCTGAGAATAAAGAAACTCCATGTACATTCATGTTTTGATAGCTCAGCATTATCCATTAGGCTCCAGCATTTGGAATTCAGGGGACTGTGGAACAACCTATTGAATGGGGATTTTGAGTGTTTTGTGGATTTAGTGCACATTTTAGCCCCAGTTTTGACTTGCATAATTTGCCTCTCCTGGCTTCAAGGAGAGTTGGATCCGTCTTTTGAAGGTGTTTTCTTAAGTGGTTTTTCCACTGTGAAAGTAGTGGAGCAGCCTTGGCTATATAAATCAATTTGGAAGTGACTTATAAAGAGATTAATTTGCCTTCTATTAAAATTCCCTGTCATCTCTCCATTCCCTCCAGCTTGCTGTTAAATGACCTCTTGGGAAACTGAGGATTGAAATCCCTTTTATGCCACAGAGGGAATGTGCTTGACTGAAAAAGCTGGAAAAAGCAGGGTCCAGTGGGTATTACCTGGAAAAACACATGAGGTTTTGTTGGTAATTTGGTGAATTTACAAACTCTTTGTTGTCCTCTTCCAGCCCAGGGAAGAGTGATGATAAAGGGCATGGGCAGATGAATGTCAGTCCCGTTTCCTGGTGGCATCCTGTAGCTCAGAAAGTGTTTAGGAGCCCAAATGCCAGGGGCTTTCAGTGATTGCTGGAATCTTCAGGATCTGCGTTCTTCTGTCCAGGCTGGGCTCTGACACAACCAGGCTGGTTCTGGAGCAGCCACAGAACTGCTGTGGGTTGCTGCAGCTGCAAGGAGGCCAAGGCTAAAGATCAGCAAGGCAGGAAAATTCCCCAGCCCTTCCATTCCCCAGGGAGGGAGGAAGGTGGCTGAGAGGGGAAGGGAGGAGGGAGCAAGGTGAGGAAGGATTTGTTGGGCTGTCTCTTGAAATTATGGCATTTTGCCAATGCAAAAGCAGTGTCCATTCAAAAGCACGTGGCACCATCCCTGCTGTGCAGGGAGTCTGTGGTTTGGGAGGGGACACCAGCCCCTGTGCTTTGTCACCCTCTGTGAACCAGCTGCCTGTGCCACCCTGGGATCCTTGCCTGGTTTCCCCTCACCCCCACCATGGGCCCATTGTGGTGACCCATCTTGGATCCTGGTCCTCCTCCTTCAAGGAAACCAGAGGAGAGCCTGAAGTCACAGTCTGTCACCCAGCCCCTTCTGAGCTGGCCATAAACACTCTCCTGTCCCCAGGGATCTGAAAAAGCCACAGGAGATGGCTCAGTAGGTGGGAGATACTCTGAGTACCAGCATGACCCCTCCCAGGCTGCATCCCTGAAATGACTCCACCAGGATTAGCACTGAGATTATTTAACCACTGTCACTCCTCTGGGGACCAAAGCTGGCCATCACAACCCTCTGTGATGGGCACATTGCATGGGCAGAGCAGCCACAGGGCTTTTGATGCATCCCAGCAGCTCCAGCTGCTTTGGTCTCTACTGAGCTTCACTGAGCCAAAAAATCTTTGGAGAGCAGCTGTGGGAGCTGCCTCCCACCCAGCCTTGGTGTGGGGACATGTGTGGGGCTCAGGGATGGCTCTCTAAGAGGAGATCTTGGAGCAAAGCAAACCTTGCTCCCAACTTCCTTTTCCACGTGGTGACTATTGCTGCCAACAGTGACAAGCAAAACTGAGCTTCACCTGAGGATCTTGCAGCAAGTTTTTGGCTTTTCCCACCCAAGCTGGTCTGGTTAAAGACTCATCTTGTCTGGTTTAATTGACACCACAGAGACACCCAGGTTGCTGGAAGGATTTCTAAAACAAGCCTGGAAAGCAACAAGTGTCATTGCCAGGAGCTGCTGAGCAAGCAGAGTTTAACAGGGTGGCACAAGTGTTTTTCCCTCTATTCTCTGCAAAGCAAGGTGGAATCACAAGGAGCGAAGAGAGCCGTATGCTGAACCTGCATATCTATTTTTACTCCCCCACGCCATAATGTTCCAAGAATAATTTTTTTAGTGCACAGCAGGGTAGGAAAAAACTCGTGCTGATGGCATCTCTGCTATCCCCATTGTGCTGGGAGGAAAGAGGCAGCTGCTTTGCTGACCTGTCACTTCCACGAACCCACATTCCAGGTACAGAGGCCATTTGCTCATCGGGGCTTGTTTGACGAAATGGCCACCGGGGTTTATATTTAGATCCTGCCTGTCCTGCCAAGTTCTCTTAAATTCTTGTAAGTTGAATGAAGTTGGAGGGGGGTGGGAGAGGATCAGCTTGAAAAATAGAGCTGCTAATCTGCCGGTGCCTCTGGGAGAGCCTGTGGGATGCCCCGTCACCCCTGGGGCTTTGAGCATCCGCGGGCATCCCGCTGGGAGGGGAAAGCAGCTGGTGCCCCCCACACCAGCCTGGGACTCTGGGCTGCTCCCCAGAGGCTGTGGCCACTGCTGGGGTGCCAGGGGATTGAGTGATGGGGGAAGGTTGGAGGAATATTTATAGCTTGTCTCGGTGCTGGGCCTGGGGTAATCACCATCCCAAGGATGTGAAGGGCACAAGTGTTCAGGGCAGCTCCCCAAGGACAGCAGGATGCAGGGATCAGGAGCACAAATGTCCCAGCAGTGAGGGCAAGGGCTCTGCAGTGCCATCTCTTGCTGGGGAGAGCCCCCAGCCTCTCCATCATTTAAAGCAGAGCAGGAGAAAACACGCAGGGCTGGGAGGACAGCTCATACCCAGGAATGCCCAGGGGGTGACCCCAGGTCACACCAAAGCCATCCTTTGGCTTGGACTGGGCTCATTAGGTGCCCTTAGAGCTCTGTACTCTGGGCTGGCATTTTGGTGACACACTCAGACCCTGCCCTCTTTTATATCCAAGCTGTTCTTGAGGATTGTGCGGTTTCCCTTGGATTGTGCTGCTTTGGTTATGCTCAAAACTCACCAAAACAAAGGTTTTGAGGTAGAGAAACATTGCCCTGGCCCCTGGCACTGTCACAGTGGGAAAAGTCCAGAGCAGCCCCAGCCCTGCAGCCAGGCCTTCATCTGCCCTGGGCATCTGCTCCCTTCCCCTGGAGATTTTGGGAAATGACCAGCAGTGACTGGATTTAATGTTAGTTTTTGTGTCTTGCCTCTCTCAATAATATATTTTTTTCTTTCTGAAGATACTCAGAATAATTTTCACCTTTCCTTGGACAGAACAGATTTTCTTCTTTAGAATTCAAGTGTCTGATTGATACAGTTGTTTTTCAGTCAGTTTTCTTTTATGATCACCTGTCAGTTCCAAAATCTGACTCCAGAGTCCCTGGGTAGGCAGGAGAACTGTGCCACATCACCAGTTTTCACCACTTTGGTAGGAATGAAAAGAATTAGCCCTGCCTGATCATATAGAGACTAGCTGCTTTAAGGTTGCACCAGCAGCCAGAATTTAATCTTTTAAAACAAAAAAAATCCTTTTACTTCTCATGATTGTAGAGTGGATCTGGCAAATACAAGAGCGCAGCCAAGGTGCACTCAATACATTATCGCAAAAAAACCTCAAGGTGCTCAATGCTGGCTCAGGGGCTTGGATGCTTGGATTTGGTGAGGCCTTTCAGCTCCCTTTTCATATGAAATGTGAATGAAGAGCCAGTGAGGGCATGAGAGGCAGGTGCCTCACTGCCTCAGGTGCAGGGCAGGGGATTCCAGCAGGGCCTTGTGCAGAGAAGGAAGCACAGGGCAGAGCTCAGCACCCCTCCTGCTGCTTGCAGGGAGCTCTGTGTCTGTGTCTGTGTCCTCTGACAGAGGAAAGATGCCAAGGCTGCTTCCCCATGGTGATGCCAGGGGATTTGGGGTGTTGGTTTTGTGTTTAGGGAAGATGAACACAGCTGAACTCCCCTGAGGCCGGTTCTGCAGCGCTCGTGCCCTCAGCAGCCACAGCCGCGAGGTTTCGTTCCTTTTTGCTGTGTGAGGATTATTTGACTCTCCAGAAATCCGTGTTCCGCTTGTTCACTTTGTTTTTTGGCCAGCTCTGCTGGCAACTCTTCTTTCCTCCCAGGGGAAGGGGTACAGGAGAGGTTTGGCTGACAAAATTCCCCGTCTGTCCCTGTGTGCCAGGCACCTGTCTGCCCAAAGATCCTCCCGGTGTACGCGCATCCGGAGCCACGGCTTTGTTCTTTGGGGATGTCTGGCTTTGATTTCAGCTCAAATTCCTCCCTTCCTCCTCCTCCTCAGGCTGCCAGGCCCAACTCCAGGACTAGCTTGGTCTGGGAGCCCTGGGCAGATATTTCTGAACTGTCAAAATCCACACCAAGCTGTGAGTCCTATTACCTTTGCTGCTTTCTGCAGTGAAATTTATTGAAATCTGTGTACACCAATGGCCCATGTCAGTGTTTCCCTGGAGGTGTAGCACTTGCTGGCGTGGGCATACAGTTCCCTTGAGTTTGGCCATGTTCAGTCTCCATCCAGGAAAAGGTAGGTTGCCACACTGTGGACACACCTTGCTTTTCTCCAACCTGCTGTTAGCCCAGTCTTTTCATAAACTCCAATATTGTTAAAAATGTGGGTAAAATGTTATTTTTCTCTACTTTTATTTTTTTTTCTTAAAACCTCATCACTTGGTCAGCTTCCTGTTTTCAGAGTTATTTGTCTGTGCACTTTTCCTGTTGATCCAAGCTGAGCAACAACAGACCTCTGCAAGATCTGCTTGGTGGTGGGGAGAGTCCTCTGCCATTCTGCTTGAACCCCAGGATTCAGGCAAATATTACCTTTCTTAAAGGTTTGGCTTCTTGTGAAGGCTTGCATCAAAACATTTCAAACCCAGAAGCAAAAATTTCTCAAATATTCCAGGGGACTGAAATCTGTGGGAAATTATGGAAGTTTATCTTGAAGCAGTGCATAATCAGTCAGATATTGCTGCTCCTGCAATGCCAAGAGTATCTGGTATTGTTGCTGAAACAGTAAGACCAGGGTGTCCTTGATATGTCTGCTTTGCTCAAAATTCCTTAGTTGTCTGCACTAGTGTCTGTGTAATGTTATTTTAAAGGATTCCCAGTGAACTTCATAGAAATTCCCACTTCATTAGTTAAAATACAAGTACATAATGAGCAGGTAAAACCACTGCTGCAGTTTGCCTGTCTAAGCCAACGACTCTGTGAGAAACACCTCAGTTTATATTTCACTTTTAGTAAATATTTTCTATCAGCCAATGTTGTGAGGCTGAGAGCACCAATTGCATAAGTGTCTGCTGACAGCATGAGTGAGTCCTGCTGGGAAATGGGATTTCAAGAATGACTTTGTGGTGCATTTCAGTCTCTGGTAAGCATGGCTGAAGTTGTTCTCCAACCATTCCATCCTGATGCCGCTCATGCAGAGCACATCTCGTATCACAGAATGGTTTGGGTTGGAAGGGACATTAAAGCTCATCTCAATCCAACCCTCTGCCACAGGCAGGGACACCTTGCACTATCCCAGGTTGCTTCAAGCCCCATCCAAACTGGTCTGGAACCTCCCAGGGATGGGGCAGCCACAGCTTCTCTGGGCACCCTGTGCCAGGGCCTCATCACTCACACAGTCAAGAATTTCTTCCCAATATCTATTTTAAGTCTCACCTCTTTTATTTCAAAGCCATTCCCCCTTGTCCTATCACTATGTGCCTATGGAAAAGTTGCTCTCCCATATCATATCAGCTTGGCCAATTCTACCCTTTGGCCTGGCAAGGGAGGTTGGGCACTGAAACCTTGGGAAACCCCACACCTACATCCCTTTGTACATCCAGGATGGAGCATGGCTGTGCCTTTGTATTCTCATGGATAACACAGGAACGAGAGTTGGTCTCTCTGTCACAGTATCCCTTTGTTGGGAGGAGGGTGTCCTCTTGGGCTGTAGGAGCCTTTGGAGTGCTGGGAAGAGACCCCTTCTTCAGGCTCCTGCACAGAGGCTGGGGAACATTCACCACTGAGAAACACTGCAGATGCTACTGAATGCTGCCAGTGCTTTGGTGGGGTGACTCTGCAGCTGCTTCAATGGAACCATCAGCTTTGGCTTAAAAATTCACATCCCTACCTCTGATCTCCTCGTTCAAACATCACTCTCTGAACTGTCCACCCAGAAAAAATCTGGTTTGTTCTTCGGTGTTCTTGCCTTGTCCTGCTGTGAGCAGCAGCACATCCCATGGATCCTGTTGGGACAAAAAGGCTGAGGTTTGCTTTTTATTGCAGGTCAGGCATGTTTGCTGTGTAACCTTGACAAGGGAGTAGCTCCCCTGGAATCGCTGAATTTGCTAATACATGAGGCCTTTGTACATAGGTGGTGGTGTGGTGAGGTTGGTGCACTGTGACTGGCTTGTTCAGTGCAATAAAAATATATTGGGTTCTTAAGATGTTGACCAATAGGTCTTGGAAACAGATGATTGATTCCCACAGCTGAGAAACAGGGATTGTAATATGTTTTGCCAGAGGAGAGCAGTTTGACGGATGAGTTCATTTAAGGATTATGCTATAGATAGAGCTGTTGACAGAATGAATTTGTTTTTATTTTTCATCAGTAGGTATAACACAAAGCAGAACTAATTGAAAGTAGTTTCCTTGTGGCATCTGGTTGTGTGTCTTGCTTTAAGTCTTTCACACACTGTAAAGTTACACCAAGGGGTTTTCTTCGCTTCCATTCGCTTTCCGAGTTTTCCATCACCGTCGCGCGTGGGTTCCCAGTGTGTCAGACACGTTGGGAAGTTGCAGACCCCACAAGAAATGGAGCTGGGCCATCATTCTTTATTGCACCAATGTTCTGCTGCGCATCACAAATCCACACTGGGGAGTTCTCACCTTAGGGCTGATGGCAAAGCTGAAACATGAACGCCCTTGCAGATATTTCTGATGGCGTTTTAAACCGTGATCTGTGCTAAATATGATTCCTATGTGGAGTGATCCCGTTCTGAGTAGGGCCCAAACCTGGAAGGTGATTATGTTTACCCAAGGAGGTGTTCTGAGGTTGAAGGAAGGTGTTGACTTGAGCTCTGGAAACAGCTTTTCCAATCAGCCAGAGAGAGCAAATCCCAGAGTTTCTTCAGGGATTTGGCTGGCTGCATTCATTGCTCTCTTGGTTGGGCTGTTATCGCCTGCTGGCTCGGGCTGGCTGATGGGAGCAGGGGCTCAGCTCCCCGAGTGCTTCCTTCGGCTGTTTGTGGTTATGTCTGTGCTGAGATCATGCAGCCTGTCAGGGTAAAAAACTGGGCTCTGTGGTTCAAACCCATCCTACAGATTTGATCTGTGGGTTTTGGCTTGGTTGTTTTTGTTTTTTTTTTCTCTCTCTTTCTTTTCCAGTTGTGGTCAAATAAGAGTTTTCCAGAACTGACTCACACGGGGCCAAAGAACAGGAATGCAGCGAGCACGGCGGCGCCTGCCAAACCAACAGACTCACCATGGCGAGGGAGAAAACACCCCCAGGTCTCTGCCACCCAGGCCAGCACCTGAGGAGAAGAGACCGTGTGATTCCAGGATTACATTGCAGGCTAAATCCTAGCCTGCACTTGGCCTCAGACCTGAACTTTAAGCCCCAGGCAAAACATAATCTGAATCTGAGCACTGGTTATTGGTCTGTCTCATCTCCTGCTCCTCATATGTGCAGTCATTCAACAGAAGCTGAAATGTGTTTTCTCTGCCAAGAGCCGTTGGTTTCCAAACAACTACATCAGCGTGGTGAGTGATGGAGTTTCCACCAACTGCTGTAGGCCAAATGCAGTCATCTGAATTCAGGTCTTGGCAGGTATAGAAACTTGGAGTTGTCAATGATTTTTATATGAAATGGTAACTAATTACAGTTTCTCATCCTGTGCTTTAGTTCTGTGAAAGCTCTTGGAACGGCAGATGAATGGGAGCTTTTTTATCTATTAGCTAGCTAGATTTTCTGTTCTTTAATTGACCTTTGAAATAATTTAGTCTGGGCTTGGATCTGGGTTAAATATAGCTGGTTATTTTCACTCTGAGTATGTAATACATGAAAGAACCTAGGTATCCTTTGAATGTGTTTTGACAAGTGCCCTGTCTGTGTGCAGGTATGTATTTATAAACATTTGTGCTGCATGCACTAAAATGACACTTCCAAAAGCAAGTACTTTCTCTCCTGTAGCAAAACATTTGTCCAAAATGTAGTGTTAGGCTTCCAAAAACTGGGCAGCTCAAAGAGAGTAGGACACTTGGAGAGAAGCGAGCAAGGAGGGGATGTGGATTGAGCCCTCAGTAGTTAGGAAGTGAATATGGAGCTGTTATCCACTTTATCCCATAAAACCAGGAGCAGGGGGTGCCTAAAGCACTTGCCTGAGAGCAAAGTTAAAGGCAGCAAAAGGAACTGTCATAGAGTTGTAGGTACATCCTGGGGTGGAAGGGGCTCACAAGGACCATGGAGTCCAGCTTCTGGCCTGCACAGGACATCCCAAGAATAACACCATGTGCCTGAGAGTGTTGTCCAAATGCAGCTCTGTCAGGCTGGTGCTGTGACCACTGCCCTGGGGAACCTGTTCTAGTACCCCACCACCCACTGGGTGAAAAACCTTTTCCTGATATCCAACCTAAACCTTCCCTTCCAGCCATTCCCTCGGGTCCTGACACTGGTGGCCAGAGAGAAGAGATCAGTACCTGTCCCACTGCTTTCTTATCTAAGAGGCTCCAGGGCACTGCAGAACACCTCACTAGTGGTGGTGTGGTGGCTAAAGCTTTCCAAGGAAAGGATTACACAGGATTACAAACTGTGCCTGTTCACTGCAGAAGCCATTTGGATACAGCAGCTGTCTTCAAAAGACCCTGAACTACTCTGGGCTGGGTGGGTGGGAGCACTGCTCTTCCCTTTCTGATACTTGTTTCCAAAGCATTTATTACTGTCTCCTGTCAGAGATGAGGTACTGATGAGGTCTTGTTCTTTTTAAAGATTATGATTGTTATCTCCCTAATTTATACAAGTTCATGAATTCTAAGGAGCTACTACTTGCAAAACAGAAGCAAGATCTCAACCAATCCTTTGCCACCAATCCTTTGACTAAAGCTGATTTCAGTTCAAAAAAGAACCAACAGCAACAACAAAAGAATAATAAATTCAAAATATTTGGCAGCACTTTCCTCTGTGTTTTAGAGACACAAAGTTCACGGACACCTTGCACTAGATAGGTTGCTGAAACCCAGCCTGACCTTGAACACTTCCAGGGATGGGGATCAATAACCTCCTGTGACATTAAAATGGGGGGAGAAGTTACTGGGTTAGCAGGGTGTTAAAATAAAATCTGAGTTTAGTCAGTGAGACTCAAGGCTCAGTCACACTTGCACAGGTTTCTAGTTCATAGGAATGGACCAGATTCCTGTAAGCAGCTGAATCTGCTCCTGGTTTTCACCATTTCTGGTGTTTTAGGAGCCACCAGGAAGCCACCTGTATAGCACATCAATACTTGGCCAGTGAATGTTTGCATATTGTGTAAATACCATTATTTGGAAACAATCAAACAGTTTGGATCCTCTCTTGTGGGGATTTGCTCCCTGAAGAGAAAAAAATACCCAACTGTTGAATCTAAAAGAAAGAAAAACTGTCCATGGAAACTGAGTCCTACATAGTGGAGGAATCCCCTGGTTCTGGAAGAGACAATGGATTTGAGTGATGGCAGTGCCAGGACAGAGGAGATACCTACCTCAGGAGCTGGTCCTTGAGAGCTGCCCTACTCATCTCCTTGAGCAGGGAAAGCGCTTGAGACTCTGAGCAGGATCAGGCTGAATGGAACTGGACTTGATTCAAATCTTGGACTCAGTGATCTTGAAGGTCTCTTCCAACCTAGTGATTCTGTGTGATTTTCACACACTCACATTCCTCCTTCCAGCCTTTCACCTTCCAGTCATCACTTCTCATCTCACATTTGATACAGGAACAAGGTCCCATCTTTGCTTGCTTGGGGATAACGCCCAGAACCGCAGCCTTGCTGAGGAGCTGGCTCTGCTTCATCATTCCCCTGCTGTTTATGTAGTCATTTACACCCAGATTCCTAAATTCACACCTAGATTCCTACTCATTTTCAGCGTCTCAAGTGTAAATGAGTGTCTGGAGTAGACCAGCATCATGTCTGCTCTGCTTCCTACTGCCTGCTCTTCTCCAGATTGAAAAATTTGGCAGGCATTGCTCCATGGGACATCCACTGCTCTCACCTTTTCCCTTGCCATCAGGGTGGGACAGGGCAAAAAGATCAATCCAAGTCCAGAAAGTGTGTCTGTGGAGGTGGGAGTGAAGATGGGAGCATCACATGCATTCTTTGCAAGGGAAAAGGCAAAAATGACCCCTTCTCAGAGGTTAAAGTGACCTCTGGCCCTCTCTCCTGACATCTGTGATCTGAGTCATCAAATTCCCTTCTGCTGTAACTGCTGTCACTTTTCTGGGGGTGGAAAGCCCTGCTAGCTCAGGCCTTCCAGTGCCACTTGGCAGCTGTGGTAATTTACAGCAGAAAAGGCTCATCTGCAACCTGTCAAGGCATGATCTCCAACTTCATTTGAAATACTTCTGCTCCTCCAGATGATTTACTGCTCAAGCACAAGGTGGTCATTTTATCTCTCTTCTCTTCCCCCTTGGCCCACCACATCCTGGATCCCATGCACAGACTGGATCTCCCTTCCAGGGTGCTGTGGAATGGGGGAGATAAAAGCTGCTCCATTTTTCAGGAGCCCTCCCGAGCAGTTCTGCTGGGCGGTGACCGCGTAGCTGATGGCCGTGTCCATTTTCTGGCACCTCCAGCATTTTACGCTGTGTCTGAGCCTCAGCAGGCTCCTCACGCCTGCTAATGGCTTTGCAGCCCAGCCAATCAATTGGTTATTTATGGCAGGCACGTCTCAAAACTGTCGGGTCAAGTTTTCCTACGCTGATGTATTTTGTTCAGAGGAGCACATAAATCCTCTCCTGCCATTTGCAGCTTAAACCTCCTGAGTGTGAAGCCAGCGGGTTAAAGTTTCCAGCAATAGTAGCAAACTGTATTTTAAAGGGTTGTTCTCCTGACTCTCAGGGGCTTGGGCGCTTTGTCTGAGTCATGAATCAGTTCATACTGCAAGATTTATGGGCATTAAACTGTCTCTTTGGTGTCCTTTAGCTCTGAAGTTTGAAGTCATAAACAAGGAAATTGAGACTTCTCCACTGTTCCAGCTCTGTGCTTTTCTGTTTAAGGTGCTCTTCTGAAGGGTCACGACATCTGAACTAGGTGCTCTGAAGTGAGATACAGAATTCCTGCACTTTCAGGGTCTGGTGCTGCTGCACCAAAATTCATAAGATCATGAATGGAAGGATGAAGGGTTTGTGTAAAGTGAATTCTGGATTTCGTTATCAAGCCTCTAAATACCGTAATGCTCCCATTACTTGGAGCTGTGTAAACCTTGGTGCCAGAGCAATGTGAGTCAAACACAACCAGAAGATTTCCCAGTCTTTTCAAGACCTTCCAGTCACAAAAACTTCCCAGTTTTGAAGGTTTAAATACCAACCACTGAAGCACAGCTATCTATAGCAGCAACTACTATGCACGAGGGGCATCTCAGAAAGAATGGGGTAATTCCTGGGCACACTCTTTACAACTGGATGAGATCACAGTCAACTTTCTGTTCAGCCTAGGCTGGTATCTTTTCAATACATCTACATGTTTAGAAATGAAAATTAAAAAAAGCTACTGTAAAATGAAGGGATGGAAATTATAATAAACCCAGCTTCTGAACCCATCAACACTGCTACATTTCAGGAACTTGGAAAATAATTTGCTTACCAAAGGAAACTGGTAATGACACAAAGTGGAGATTTTGTCTGGTCTCATGACAGAAAATAATTTTCCCTGTCAGGATGTGAGCTGCCTTGGAACTGGTAGAATACTGCAAGCACACCTTCAGATTTCAACATTTCTACAGTTTGGAAAACATTATCTGGCAAATCAGAGCTCCTCATGTGGCCTTGCCCACAACACTTAAAATTAATTCAACAAATTTGGACTGATCCACAAAATTTCATGTGATCAAGCAAGGGTTTCCTCTCTCTGTCTGTGGCTGGAATACTGTGCAAGACAGTATGGAACTCATCTTCCTTTTCCCAGAGCTCTCAGAAGAATGTTGCTGCTGAATGCTGATGAGAGTTGTAAAAGGACAATCAGGAATATGAATCCAACCTTGAATGGAGGAGGAGCAGCCCTGACTTTTCTGAGCTAACTTAAAATATACTGAATTTGTCTGGACTACTGGTTGCCACATGATAGTTCCTTTAGGTCCGTGTCTGGGAAAGATGAAGGCCCATGTCCTTCTTGGCATCAGTCATGACTTCTGCTGACAAGAAGAACAATTTCCACCCAAGATGACTCAGTATTTGCAAGGCTTTGTGGCATTTCTCTGTTTACAAATGGAGGCCACTTAAGCTCAGCAAATTTTTAATGCATGGGCACTTGTGAGCACAAACAGAAACTAATAAGAAGATATAAACACCAAAGTGTTAACCCTTGAGTGACCTCTGAAACAGCTGCATGGGGAATGTGGGGCTTAAAAAGCCCTCCTTTTGTGGCACTTCAGTGGGTGATTTGAGGAGTATTTTCAAAGATGAACGGGCCCTTGTCAGAGGGTGGCAATGCACAGTGAACACACACACATTTGAAAGTCCTTGGTGAAAGCCAAGGCAGGCACCTGGAGAGGCTGTGGAAGATGGAGGTGCCTTGGCTGTGCTGTTATCAGCCCCACGGCTGCGTGGGGAACGGCGCTGTGTGTGGTGGAAGTTTTAAAAACGATTTTCATCAACATGATTAAATACTTATTACATGAGTCAGCCATACGGGCTTCATTAAAGCAGTGAACTCAGAGGAGCCTCCTCATCTGTTTATGAAATCCATCTGGAATCACGGATGGCCCAGGAGAAGGAGGATGAATGCAGCTCAGTGTGACAGAAGCCCGTTGCCCTCCCAGGAGCCTGCCTGCACCAACACACACTGCACTCCTCGCCCCACACTCAGGGAAAAGGGCTTTTATTTTTCTTTCTGCACATTCCTGGGCAAAGAACCAAGGCCTGCCATGACTTTGACAGTGAGACTTTAAATATACCCTGTCGGGATGTGACACAGGCACCTTTTTCTGGTGGCAGGATATAACATAGCTTTAAAGGAAAAGAAAAAAAGATGCGAGGTTTTGCACTGGAGGGAAGTATACCTTGAAAGGAAAGGCTTAATGAACTTTAACCAGCCTTCCAAGATCTTTATTAGTTGCCCCTTTATCAAATTAAATTCACACTGTGCTAGGCAGGTTAAGTACTGCAAGTTGATGTCATGTGCTAAGTGCCAAAGTAGGCTTTAATTGGCTGTTTAAATGAGAAAAGGGGTCCTGCTGTGCAGCACATGCACGTACACACAAGAGCTCAACTCACACTAAACAAGGTACCAGATTTTTCTTGAACCAGCTTGAAAGGTTTTGCTCCATGTCAGCTTGAGCCTCTTCTCTACCAGGACAAATAATTGAAGGAAAAGTTGCACAAAGGTCCCTAACCAGTTGTAGGTGACACAAGGTGTGTTGTCCATGGTGGGTGTGCTTCAAGGTAAGCTGGATGAGATGCTCCTTCCAGAAATGTCCCATGGTATTACTCAGAATTCAGAGCTGGCTCTTTCTGAGCAGCACTCCAGAGGGATGCCTGCTGATTAACCTGGCAGGGTTTTAACAAAGATTTTTTGTATTGGTCACAGCTTGGTTTCATCGGTCATGAATTAGTCACAGATTTCAACAAGAGTAGCCAGAGCAGTAAAGGCCAGATGGAGATGAGCAGGTCACCTGTCCTGCAGAAGGATTTTCTTCTTAAAAACACTTCACAGCAGCAGCAGCGGTGACTGCAGAGTTAAGATTACAGAAAAAGGGGGGTCCTTTACCTTCCTGGTGGGAATCTCTGGCCTCCCAGGAGGAGCAGTTAGTCACACATGGAGAAATCCTGCTGGCATTGCTTGTGTGGGATCATCCAAGGCAACCACTCGCATGACTAACAGCTCTACCCCTTTGTGAGAGGGATGAAAAATGAAGTGGCGGTGGCGTTTCGTACTCCTGCGGCCCAGACGGAACAAGGGTGAAAGTGCTGCTGGAACTTGCTAAATTTGAACAGTTGTTTTCTGTTAACACATGGCCTTAAAAATGTGATTTGAGAAGCCTGTTAGAGAGTTAGTGTTAACATCTAGTCCCAATTGGGCCCAGCTGGGTGACAAGCCTCTGGAGCATCCCGTTTTCCCCATCCAGCTGCATCCTCCTGTCCTGCTCATCAGCCTTGCTTGACCTGCCATGGTGGCAAGCTCCAGTGCTGCCTGGGAACACACTCCCTGCCCATGCTGACCCACGGGGTGAGCAGCTGAACCCTCAGCTTGGTCTCCACATGATCTGGCACTGTGGAGCAGTGGCACTTGAGCTCTGGTGGCTGCTGTTTTCTGCTCTCCTGGGCAGTGGTGCTGGTGGTGCCTGTGGGGCTTTGCAGCACCATCACAATCCACAGATCTCTTTCTCTTCCTCCTTTGTTAAGCATGCAAAAAGCATTTTTCCACTGATAAAAAACCTTGCAGTAGGTCCTGCTCCCTTCCTCTCCTTCCCCTGCTTTCCCTTCCAGCCCTTCTCTGGTTTCCTCCCAGCCCCTCTCATGTCCCCATCCCCAAGTTTATCTCCTCCCTCTCTCCTATGGCTTCCCCCATTAAGCTGGACACTTTGGGGAACTCCTGTCTCCTCTCTGCAGCTTGCAGCTGATTTTATCTGCCCCCCAGGGATGGTTTTCATAGGGCAGCAGCCAGCACAGAGGTGCGGAGGCTTCCGGCACTCGCACTAACCTGCATTCCAGCATTAAAGATAATGGATACAATGGAAAATCAATGGAGAATATGAAACTTTATCCCATTCATAGCTTCATATTGCATTACACCGTGGCCTTCAGATACATAAAAGTGATATATGGCTGAACTTGGCAGCAGAAAAGAACACAGGAAACAAATATCTTCAGTAAGAATCACAGTCTAGGTATAACTTATACAGCAAACAGGCCTGAATATCTTCTGGTTTTCATGAAATTTTGCTTTGTAATTATTTTCCAGTAATATACCAGAGTGTAAAAAATAAATCAAGGCTTTGTGCATATTACAGATTTCCCCTGAGTGAGATAAGAGAGAGAAAGAAAATGACTGCTTGACTTTCCAACCTCAGCTATATGCCAGATCTGTCAGAAATACTGCTTTTTTAACATTTTATCAGTGGAGGAAATTATAGCTGCCGTTATCTGCCCTTTGGTCAGGAGCACATTCTGCACCTTGGCTAATGTGCCTTTGTGGTGCAGCCACCTGCACTTTTTCGGGGAGTTCATCTGATCACGGGGTAGATGAGTCAGGCTGCATTTCCTGTGGGCTGTCTACAAACATAGGAAGTTATTAATACTGATTAGCTGAAAAAGTCCAGGTCTTCTCCAGGACGTTTCCTGGCTAATATTAGACACACCTTCTGTGCTTGAAGGTGTGATGGCTGATAAGAACCAGTAGTGGGGCCACCAAGGTTTTACAGCCGTGGGTGCAGCGTGGGACAGACTGTCCCCAAAGGGTTTTTTTTCTCACACCTTTGAATGCATTCAAGCAGACAGGCTGGAATGAGAATAAGAAACTAAAAGCAGAGGGTACAGGCCTGAATAAAGTGATCTGCAGGCCTCTTAGGAAATGACTGAGGGAGTGGCACGATGCTGCCTTGCCTTGGTGCCTGGCAGCTGAAGAAAGTTATTGGGAAATTTTCCTTTCTCTAGAAAGAAATATGTCCCCAAAGGAGAGCAGAAAGTTCCTAGGAGATGCTGTTGCAATACTTGAGCTCCTTGTTTTGGAAGAAGATTAAAAGAAACTTGACTGTTTAATGAGAATTAAGCATCTGTAGCCAAACTCTAACAACAGACACGACAGAGACCTGCTGAGCCAGAGGTCCCTGCACAAGCCCTGGGATAACCAGGGTTTGGAGACAGAGACAAGGCCATGTGGCACTGAATAAAGAGATGCTCCAAGGCCTATTTTCAGGTCTTCCATCAACTTGCAAATCCTTGCTGGGCTGTTTGCTGAGCCCTCTTTCACCCTGGGCCTGGTTCCTCTGTGCAACCCACCAGGGCCAGGGGCTGGAGGTGGAGTCCCAGCTTCACACTGGGCTTGTGGGGCTCCCCAGCACTCCCACACTGAGCTAAGCCATGCTCCTTGTCATCATTCCTTGTGGAGAGGTGGAAAAGGGCATGTCCTATGGCCCAGTGGGTGGAGGGACAGGAGCTTGGTGGGGATGGGAAGCTCAGCTCGTGCCTGTCCCTGCCTGAGCAGTGGCTGTGGCTCAGAGACACCTGGCCCAGCTCTGAGGGGAAGCAAAGGGGTGGAAATAACGAGGTAGCACAGCTGGTCCCTGAAGTGGGGATTTCACTGGTGTCACGTGGAGGATTTTCAGATGATAAACCAGAAGACAGAAAATCGGAGTTATGGAGATTCATCCAAGTCATGCAAAGGAGAATGCAGAATGCAGCCAGAAAGTTCTTGAGATGCAAGCAATTATACCTTAGAAAACAGGTAAAATAATAATGTCCCAGCAACCAGGACTGGGAGCCAGAAGAACAGAGATGAAATGCTTTAAACATTCACAAAACAAATCTTGTATCACAGATGTCTTGATGTTTCATCTCTTGATTTATTTCACTTTTGCAAGCCACAGAAAAATGGTACGTGATGGTTTTTCCTTTTCAGTTCCCACTACTGAGCTTACAAAGCTTGCCAAGTGTGGAGAACTTCACAGAAATCAAGAAGAAAAAGCTTCCTGGCTGGCTGGATTTTCCATTGCTTTCTCAGCTGTACCACAGTGGCTCCTCTAATTTATTCTGCGACCAGAGGGGACAACTGGGCACAGCATGGGATGGAGAAGAGTGGCTGGCACATGGCACCACAGCTGCTCTGGAATCTAAGGAAAATTGATTTTTGGTGGAAGGACTGTGTTCTCCCTGCTCTCTGGGTGAAGGAGGAATGTGTTTGCTGAGGACCATGGCATTGCATGGGCATAATGGTGAAAGGAGGAGAAGCAGGCTGCAAAAACCTTTTCTCCCAAGGTCTCTTGGGTTTATATTCTTAGTCAGAGTACATCACACAACAGGAAATTATGCTTCCTTTCTCCCTCACTTTCCTGGGTTTGATTTCAACTCCTCCTGTGTGGCACAGCTAGTACAGGTTAAGTTATTTTACAGTATAAAGTCAGTGCCTCTCCAAGTAATTAAACTAATGTTTATAACATTATCCCCTGTAAAAGGGATAAGTGTTATCCCCATTTTACAGGTGTGGAAATCAAGACAATTTGGCCATGGTGTTGAAAGGAAATTATGTTGAGCTTGTGGCATTGAATCCATGTAACTCATCCCACTCCTTGACTGTGGGTCAGAGTTCATACAGTCATGCTCTATAAATATCTGCCAGCAAGCATATGTATAAATATAAAAAAAACTACTCTTCCCTTAAACTTTGATTCAGTATAAATGTATCCTCCTCATACCTGGTTTTACTATATTTGGTCTAAAAGCACATAAATAGAGTCACACATAGAAACTTTGGGGAGAAGATTGCCAGAAACAGGGCTTTGCTTCTGGAGGCTGCTGCCCACTCCTAACTTTTGCTTTTCATGTCTCAGTGCAGATGAGATGGAAAATCTGAGCTGCTTTGGCCAGAAGCTTATCCTGGATTTAGATTCTCATTTTTCACCCCCCTTAAGCACTATGTACAATTACTGCATTACTTTGCAGTAATATAGAAAAGCAAGTTTCAGAGGCTGGGCTTTGAGGATCCTTGTGGATCCCTTCCAACTCAGGGTATCCTATGGTTCTGTGGGGATACTCCCATGTCTGATTGATGGAGCTGGGATGGATCTGATTAATAAAGTAAAATGACATGTAAAGAAGTAGGCATAAAAAAAGAGGGGAAAAAGAAATCAGTGAGAAGCATCTTTCAGGGAATCATTAAAAAACAGAAGACAGAATTTCTTCCTTATTGAATTGTTTTTGCCCAGGAACATTCTAGTCCTAAAGCAAATCCAGAAACTGTTGTGAGTTTGTGACATATGACTTGTATCTTGAGAGTTTACAGCAGATTGCAACAGACTGAGATGACATTTAGGCAGCTGAAGCCACATTCACTAAGTTATGTTTTGCAGGGAAAAATACCCTGCCTGGTGGGAATGTTGTGCTGTTGGGTGGCAGAATGCATTATTATTATTAGAGATGGCAAAGATCTATGTGGCCTTTGTGCTTGAAATAAGAAATTTGCAGTTTGCAGTTTATGGGCTGGGCACTCCTTTGTTTGCTCGCTTTTGTATCGCCTGGGTTTCTGCGGGTGCATATTTCTGCTAAATGCAAAAATAGAGCCTCTTTTATTGCAACATTGCACAGAATTTTTCCAGCTTAAATGAGCCAGTTTCCAAATCAAAAGGATAAACTCTGATGAAAAGTTGGCTTCTAAATGTGAGATTGTTCATTGTCCACATTCCGTTGGCTTTTAAAGGAATAAAAAAGTATTTCTATAATGAAGAGAACTCATATTTTAAGGATTGTAACCATTCTCTAGCAAATGGTAAAAATGATGTCTAATTGATGAGGGTGGGTTTTTTCTACTGCTTTTCCACCACTTCTGGTTCCCTTATTCTTGCAGAATGCAAAGACCCGCAGTGAGTAGGATGGAAATGCTCAGGAATGAAAAATATCTTTGATTTCCAAACTTCTGCTCATCTTTGAGGAGCTGCCAGGTCTTGTGTTAGTGGTGACTTTGTGAATGTGAGAGGCATCTTGCTGATGTGGAGGCAGAACCACTGCTCACACTGATGGCTCTTGTGGGCACAGCCAGGTCCAACCTCCCAGCCCTGCCTGCCCAGGGTGACAGATTCAAATATCTCTGAAATTCCTCTGCAGGTCTGAACACTGATTCCTCCCAGTCTGAGAGAGGGCAACTCAGATTTTGCAAAATGAAGCTAGGAAAACTCTTTAGGGGGTCTTAATTCTAAAGCACCCATTTGTTTTTGCACTGATCTTATTTATTTTTTTTTAAAATTATTTGTAATAGTTCATTTGTGGCAGGTACAGGGAGAGTCCCAACACCCTGCAATGCTTCTACAGGGCTTTTTGTTCCCAAAATGAAAAAAGCAAAGTCAACAAGTTCAGCAGTGCTTGGATTGTGCCTCAAAGAAGGAAAGGACATGAAAGATTTTCAAGCAAGGTGCTCCATGGAAATAAATTACTCTAACACAAAAAATCCTTAACTCTGCATGAGGAGAGGCTGAAGCCCAGCTTCTTTAACTTTATAATACCTGCTTGGCCTTTTTGGGCCTTTCAGTACCTGAAAGGGCCCCACAAGAGGGCTGGAGAGGGACTTGGGACAAGGGCATGGAGTGGCAGGGAAAGGGGGAATGACTTCAAACTGACAGAGAGCAGGACTGGATTGGATACTGGGAAGAAATTCTTCACTGTGAGGGCAGCCAAGCACTGGAAGAAGTTGCCCAGAGAAGCTGTGGAGCCCTTTCAGCCCCTTTCCTGGCAGAGTCCAAGGCCAGGCTGGAAGGGATTTGGAGCAAGCTGGTCTAGTGGAAGGTGTCCCTGCCTTGCACTTCAGCTCAAAGATTTCTGGCATTGGGATGGGGGATGAGAGGCTGCCCTGTGCACTCACTTCCCAACCCAGACTGTACCCATCTCTTCCAAAAGCACTCCTGCTGTCAGGACTGACCAGAAGGTGAGTGAAGTTATTATTTAGTTATTGAGTCTAAAAATAGATTGATGCAACCTGCAAAAGGCTAAAAATATAGTCTAAAAAAAGATACCTGTGTCTTTTCTTATGTTCCTCCAGTTACATAGTGCTGGATGATGAAGAAGATGATGATGCAGCAAATTAATTCCTGATTCTGCAAGTGTTTTCAAGGAGCTGAAAAATCACTTGGCTAAGGTGACAGTGGACAGAGGACAGTGAAGTTAGCCTTCTTGATGTAGGAACTAGAAAATTTGGCTAAACCAAGACATTTGTAGCACTTTTCTGTACCCATCAGTAACTTGGAGAAGTCTGAATAAGGGAGTTAATTTGTTTTATTTTCTCAAATAATGCAAAATTGCACTGAGGTGGGAAGGCTACTCAAAGGTCATTCTGCTTAGCTCAGCACTGCAGTCTAAAAGGCTGACGGGGAAGGATGGACACACATGGGTTTGTAAGTGTGGACCTGAGCAGCCCAGATTTGATGCTGCTGCAAGTTTTACTGCCAGATTGAGGACAAGAGAAAAAAAAACCACAAAAAAACCAACTGAATTATCCAGAGTTTGTACAAGTCCTTGATAAATAGTTGGGCACCAGCCACTAACCTAAGCTTTTCTGGGAAGAGTCACAATCTGAAGTGAAGAAAAAGGAAATGCCCTACTTGAAAGGATAGAGAAGCAGAGGAAATTGTCTTGAAACATTGTTCAAGCCCCATAAAACAAGAAAAGTTGAACTGGTGTACAAAGGATGAAAAAAGTTCTCTTACAGCCTTTCACTTTGCAATTTAAGAAAGAAAAAATAATCCTGGCTGCAGAAAAAGACTTTAATCATAAAAAATAATCTGAAATAGAATTTCAGAAGTTTCCAATACAAGCTTCTCCCCTAAGACATGCTAGAGGAGGTGGCACAAAGCTGAAGAGTCAGATAATGGAGAAAAGTACATCATAGTTGAGACCTGCTGAGACCTGAGAGGTTCAGGGAATCTGTGCTTTTGTGGAGCAAGTGTGGATTCCCACTCATCTACTGAGCACTTCTGATAAACAGCAGGATGTTACAGAACAAGGAATGACTGTGGAACATGCCTTTCAGAAATGTGTGTGTGGAGGTGCAAAGGGCTGCAGAAAAAACAGGTTAATTTCTCTAAATTATCCTTGGACTAGTGGCAGCACAGGGCAGTACCTCAAATGGGGAAAACAACAGCATAGGACAATTTCTGAAAAGGAACCAGGATCTGTTTTTCAGATCTCATTGAGGCACAGGTGTTAAAACTGATCCAGGTGCTGGCAGAAACAGGCTCATTAAGCAATCACTCCACTGACTAGGAACAGAAGAAGAGGCTTTATGTACTACTGAGAAAATGGATTAACTAAGCATAATTGAACCTGAAGTCACAGAATGATTTGGGTTGGAAGGGACCTTAAAGGTCAGCTAGTTCCTATCCCCCTGCCATGGGCAGGGACACCTTGGATAAAGGTCAGTCAAGCCCTGACCTTTGTCCAGTTCATACTGTGAAACAGGATGGCAGCACCAGTGAATGCTGGAAAATTAAATTCAATCATTTTAAATACTGGATGTTGCTTGTATAGAGATAATGGTAAGAATGCTGTGGTGGTTTACTGATCTGGGAAAATAGTAGTGGACACAAAAGGCAGGAAGATAAAAGCCCTGCCCTCAGAGCAAGAAAAGGCTTGTACTCATTTAAAGAGATGGGTTTCAGCATGAAAATGCACCATCCATTGATAGAGGGTCTGGTGGTATGTGTCACTTGTCCAGTGTGTTGTATCTACCTGAAATCCTGATGCATTCAGTTTTTGAAGGGGAGCTCATACACTTTCTGAAAGTGGTTTGTGATAAGAAATGTGAGGAGCCTTGAAAAAAAGTAAAATTTATCTTTCACATACTCTATGGGAGAACACCAGGGATGGGAAAGAGTTATTCAAGTTAAGGCGTAGCCACAACATGGAAACAACTGGGTATAAACTGCACAGGAATAAAATTAAACTGGAAACTGGAAGGAGTTCTGTTCTGGATATGTTTTTATAGAAGTGAGAAAGAGTTTATGGAAGAGACAGCAGATTCCAAAGAAAGAATGAATATTCCTCAGGGACTCTCTCAAAAGACAGATGTAACAAAAACAAGCAGGAAGATTAAAATCCCCCCCAGGGGGTTTGTGCTCAGACTGAGCTCGTGGTATGAAAGCATCACGACACAAAGTAGAGGCTCCTGATTATGGCCATTTGTAACCTGTACACAGCCCTTTGCTCTGCTTGGTGTGGACCCAGCAAGGGGCAGGAGAAGATGGGATGCTGTTCCCTTGGAAAACAGCCTCCCAAAGGGTGTGTTTGGTCTCAGGTTAGTGGTGGTCTCACTGCTCTCTTCCTTCTATGGTGAAACAGCTCCTTTATTTAGTGGCAGCCAAAAAAGAAAAAAGAAACAGAGCAGAGCACAAGGCAAATAATTGACAACTGAGTTGAGAGGCTAGAATGATATGGAGACATTCCCAGGACATTTCTGTTTCCTACGATAAAGAGGCTGATGCTATTTGATAGAGAAGAGTGGGCAAGAACAGCAAGGGATAAAGCAAACATAAGGCACATCCTGAAGAAGAACAAAGAACAAAAGGTTTGGGGCAGCGTGGGGGCGAGCAGAGAAGCAGCCTCCTGCTGTTTGATCCCATCACATCCTGGCACACGGGGATCAGTTTGCATTTCCTAAAAATAAACAGAATGGCAGTGAAGTGGCATCTGACCACAGCTCAGCATATGCATCCTCCTCGTGGAAACACCCCAAAACCATCCGGATCAAGGGGGTTGACAAGACACCCACGTGTGCACACACTGCAGTTACAGCTCTCCACACATTTATTATAAAAAAATCACATGCTACAGAATTGTCCTGTACTGCAGCAAAAGCAAAACCCATTTGCTTCCAGCTCCTCTCCAAAGAACTTAAAAACCCATCACCTCCTGTGTGCATGAGGTGCCCCTTGCATCACGAAAAGGATGCTAAAATAAGGGTTTCTTTTATGGTACAGCAGGTTCCTGGTTGTAAACAGGAACATGAATTTCAGATATGCCAAACAGCCTGGAATTCCTTAGGTTTCAATATCCCCACTCTCTCCTTCTTTGAACAGTCATTTCTTTTGATCCTTTTCTGTACTTCTTTGTTGCATTTCAGCTTTTGATACCAGTGGACAACTTCTGTGTAAAAAGTGAATTTTGAAGTAGTCTCAGGATATGTTGAATTTCTTTACCCTAAAATTCACAGGGGGTAATTCATGTCCTCAGTCCATGCTGGGTTAAGGGAATCTTCTGCATTCTGAATGACAACTCCTCAGAAAGTATTTTTCTAACCCCCCACCCAGAAGCTTGGCCCTGAGTGTGTGAAGGAATCCTTTAGATTCTTGGTAAATTAGGGATCAGCCTACAATGAGTCTTAGCCAATATATTTTCTGGGTGTGGGAAGGATTGTAATTGTTTCTTGGGATAAACCCCAAGCACTGCACACACAATGTTAAGAAATGTATGCATTGATCACAGACTTGTATTTGATTTTAGAAACCAATAGAGCATGTAGCATAAACCAGTAACCTTATTTCATGGCATATTCCTGAATGTCAAATCACAGAATGGTGTCATGTATTTTTTATTTGTTCCCAGAAATTAGATTTCACTGATAATCCAAGATATAAATGACTGCTTCTCCTTAGAAGCCATTCTGACTCACAAGATTCATACATCTTGAGAATTGCACTTAAAGAACTGTTAAATAGCTTTAAACCTTAATGCAGACACAAGAACCCTCAAGTCAGTGGCCTGGAGAAGAATTTGAGCACATTTCACGAGAGTTTGTCACTGGCTAACTAAAAACCCAGAATATCTTAAAACATCAGAGGGCAGTTGTTCAGGAGTGGGTGACTGCCAATGGCCAGCCTCAGGAAAGAATGTGTGTTTTGGTTTGGTTTTTAAATGCCTGCAAGGTTTAGCTGATGAATGCTCTTCTCATCTGCCAGGAAGTTTTCCACTTCTTTTAAAGCTGATATGGAGCAAGCTGCTAAAATGAATAGAAAATAAGCTTTACATTGACATATTTTTTTCCCCTCCTCTTTCAAAGCAACTCTAAACTGATAACTGTATATTAAAATGTGGAATCTGGATTTTTTTTTTCAGTATATCAGAACCACAGCTCAGATGGGAGAAGTGGGGGATGCAGGATTCCCATGGCTTTTCCTAGGTCAGTGCCTAAGGGCTCTGACCACCTGCACTGCACCTGCAGGCAAGTTATTCAAGGTAATTAGCCTGAAGATCTCCACTTGCTGTCAGCCTCCTCCCTCATTCATATCAAACACTGGGCTGTCACAGAGGGACTGTGACAAGCATTCAGTGTGAATATGAGGGCCTCTTCTTTTCTCCAGAGCTGTACTGGAGGATTTATCCTGTTTCCAAGATGGACAAAAGTCTTAGGAATACTACCAGCAACTACAAATGAAGTGTCTCAGGTAACACCAAAGTGCTGATATTTTGAATTGATTTCTATTGTGTCCTGTAGGACAACCCCCAGTTTTGTTCTGTTCCCATCTGTGACACCATTCACACTCATGGGATATGAAGACATGGAAATTGAGGCAGAGGGAGGAAAGTACTTTGGGGTCAGCAAAGGTGGGGCACTGGAGGCCACCAGATCGTGGTGCAGGGAAGTGTGGCAGAACATGTTTCTGTGTCTCACAGGTTGAATCCATATCTCTCTTTGCTGCAGAAGGAACAACCAGCTCAGAGGGTTGTGTACAGCAGCAGTGCCTGGCAGGGTGCTAAGCTCCCGTGAGATAATGGGCTTTCTCATGTTTGAGGTTGAAATCCCGTGTCCTTCCCTGTGGCACATTTTCCTCCACTTGAACCCTCTCTCAAGCTCTGTCCTGGAGGGCTCTCACAGTCCCCTGGCTGTGATGCTTTAGGATTTTAGTTTTTACATTTTTCAAATCCTGTACTGCATTAGTGTGTAACTCCAAACTCCATATAGAGTGTTAGTTAACTGTCTTCACATTTTGGCCAGACAAAACAATCCCTCTAGGCCTCAAATCCAAGGACATCCTACTGCCTCAGGCCCAGAAAGTATAAACAAAAGTTGAATTGGGGGAGAGGAAACTGTGGGTAAATGACTTCATTACCTGAAGCTGTAGTTGGAGGATTAACCCCTGATATGTAAATGGACAAACTCATAATTGCCTGAAAAACTCGTGACAATTGTCCAGCTTGGGTGTAGCTCTGGAAAGCTTCTGACTGCCCAAGGTGTACCTGTTTGAAGGCCTTTAACAAATATCCACTTTATTCTCTTCATCTTGTCTAGCCTCTGTTGTAGGTAGCCACTCCAGGGCATCAGCTGTGTCAGGGGACACGTGTTAATCCTGACACAGGTGATAAATCTGAGCTTGGGGACATCCCCATCTGACCCAGCCTAGGGGACAGGGAGCTCTCAGGAGGCCTGGGCTGGCCTGGCTGGTGCCCAGCCTGTGTCAGGCCACTTGACTGGGATTGCCCCTGCTTCTGAGGGCTGCTGTGGCCTGGGGCAAGGCTCTTGTGTCCTGGGACTTCTAATTCCAGAGGTGCTGAGCACAAGAGGCCAGCGATGCTCGTGGTGTGGGCTGGCAGCTGCCGTAGGATCCCTTTCCCTCAGACCTGTCCTCTGCCATGGCCTGCCAGGAGGTGCTGCCTCATCCTCACACACTGGGCTCTTCCCACAGAGGAGATGGGAAACACTTTTCTTCTGTCTTTTAGAACTGGTTTGAGCACTGGTTTTGGGGAACATCAGGTGTTCCCATTTTTCTGGCTTTCTTTTATCTACCAACCCCCCCAGACCTTTTGGAAGGGAAGGCGTGCCAAGCTAGCTTCCTGTAAGGAAGCAGAGCTCCAGGGTTTTTCTGCAGTGGCACCATATGATAGTTTTTCCTTTTTTTCAAGAAAAATAAATGTTTAGAAACATACCTAAGCAACAGATTTCAGATCAGGATACATATTTTTTATTTAATGCCCTAAAGTTGGGAAGTGCTTGCCCTAGAGCAACTGTTGGACTGTCTTCAGCCTTCTAAAATAGCCCTGCCCAAAATCCAGACTCTGAACCCCACCCTTCAGTCTTACGCCTTTCTTGAGCAGAAGTGGAAATAAAACCTCATTTTATCTGCGATTTTTGCTTTAAAAACACAATTTTTTTGTTTTGCTTTCTTAATAATTCATGTCTGCTAAAAAAATGGGTCTTTTGACCGCTTTGCCCTCCCCACCAGCAATTTTCCAAGCCTTGTCTGTCAGGGGTTAAGGAAAGGAGGCCTTAGAGAAACTGCCACTCATTAACTGTAACAGCCAAAATCCTTGAAATTGCTATTGAACTTGGAACCTTGTGTGCTATTGTTCTTTGCTCCTCTGCTGGAGTCTTGCACGATGGTGGTTTGGATGGAAACATTTTTTGGGCAGGTCCTTGGAAAAACAATGGGAAAAAGCCCTTTTAAACCACCCTGCAAAAGCCAGCAATGGCAACACTGACCAGAACTCACAGATTTAATTCTGTGCATCTGGAATTGATGGCAAAATTCCACCTGTCTGTCAGGGCTCAGGGACCAAACTCTTTCCAGGCATAAGGGCTAACTAATGTTGCAGTACCACCTCTGCAGGTGACAGGATTAAACATCAATTTTGGAAAACCACATTGTTGTTTTCGGCCTACCAGTCAACTGCTGCTTATCATTGTGAAAACATCACTTATTACAAGGTGTCTTGAGACACCTCTCATAGTGTCAAAAGTATCTTGAGATACTTCTCCATCATCCTTTCTGGTACCTGTAGTGAGATGCAGTGATACTTGTACAGTAGATGTGGGAAAAGGCTGCAGAACTCAGCCCGAGCACTGAAATCTTCTGCTGGATGTCTACCTGGAATTGCTCTGAAGAGGGCACAGAGAGAGAAAGAGAAGAATAAATTAGTCAAAACTGTATTTTCTCTGGTTCTTGGCTACTGGCAAGCAATACTGGGTTTCCTTGTGTATTTTTTCCCTACTTGCATCCAGTGGGGCAGCCTATTAAATGGTTTTGCCACATTATTTCAGCTTTGCTAAGATATACAGCTTGTCATCCCCTGACAGAACTTTACTCTCTTTGTCTTTGTGGAATATTTTTGAGCAAAGAGGACTTTTGGACTTGACCCAATATTTTTTTTCTGGGCAGTTTTGGTTTTCTGGCCTTTCCAAAAGAAAATACCATACCCATGTGTGTACTACTACCACACAATCATTATTTTAATTAAGATGATCACCAGATTCATATGAATCCAAGTAGAAATGTGGGACAATGTCCACGAGCTGCCCTCTGGCTTTCATGGGCTTGTTTTCCATTAGCACAGAGTCTTGGGAACCAAGCAGGATGTACCTGAGTGGTTTGTGCTGCTGAAAACACTTCTTTTTGGTCTTCAAACTCTTTTTGGGACCCTTGAAGGCTGCTGTGCTCTAGTGAAGTTATCCTCAGCCCTGTTCCCTATGGAGCAGCACTCCAGTCTCCAGCAGAAATGTATTCTCAGGCATGGGATAGATAGAAATTACTTCCTTCCCTCTTTTATCAGCCACTGCAATAGGCACAGCTCAGCTACAGAGAGCTCTGGAGTCTCAACTGACCCCAGATGAACCCTGCCATAAAATAATAACAATAAAAACAGTACAGGAATATGAATCCTGTAAATCACTGACCTCTTCTGAGAGTAAACTGGATCTCTTTTAACGTTTTTAAGATTCATTTAGCACTGTCTTTATGGCCGGTTTGTATGTCATCATGGCATGGCCAGGTCTTCAGCTGAAATAAATCCCAGAGCCTCCACTAAAACTGTCATTTCACTTTTGATTTACAGTCTCCTGAGTGAGACAGTCCCTGTGCTATTTCTATTCAGATAAGGAACTTGAGAAAGTCATTATCAGAGCATATAACACTCTAATTATTCTGACATTGGAGACAGATTAGAAAGCAGATCTTTGGAAGCCTCTTGAATTGGACCGATGCTCTTTGAATTGTAAATATATTCTGACTTGCAACTGTGATTGCACTTGCAAATTTATTAGACCCTTAATGTTATTTCAGCATGCCTGAATAGCTGATTTTATTTGCTTGCTTTGTGATTAAAACTAATGGGAGCAGACCACAACTTCATGCTGTGTTTCCATATAGCACAGTAATTACGGAACAGGCTTTGAAAATACATCTGCAATGCAGGTATTTCTCAGTCAGGTTTTTACTAGGGGATACAGCCACTTTTTTGCATGTATACCGACTTTCCATGTGTTTAGAGCATCCAGGGAGTTTGATTATCCCTTAAAGCATGGCCAGAACACCTGTCAAAATACCACTTCTGTTCTTGGAGATTAAGAAGTCATTTATTTCTTGCCATTTGCTAACTTATTCTTAACTTGATATTGCTGTCTTGTATTTGATATGGACATATCTGTAGCTGACAAATTCAATTTCATGATAAACCTGACAAGAGCATTTTTGGCAGAATACAGTTCTGGCTTGGTTGTGTGAATGGACATGAGAGGAGCAGAAAGAGCGGGCAAGGCAGCAGAGCAGGAACCAAAGACCTGAGCTGCAGCTAGAGATGTGCTTAGAGCCTGACCTAGAGAGAATAACACAGAAAGGGACAGAGAATATGGGTGAGCAACTGATTGCAGTAAAACCAGGTGTTGTCCCCACGTGTTATTTGATCCCTGCTCTGCTCAGAGAAACTAGATTTGGTTAATAAAGAGGATTTGAGTTCATAAAGAGGTTTTGATTACTATCTTTGAAAAATAACTGAGTTTCTTCTTTTAATGGAAACAGCCAGTGAGACCACCAAAAACCATTTAACTGCTGGGAGATAGCACTGCAAGGACCACTCAGGGCTTCAGCAGCACGCTATGACCTCACCCCTGTTCTCTTGGACCTCTCGTGGAAGAGCAGAATGGCTGAGAGGAGGCTGAGGAAAACCAGCCACTTCCCTGTGTGTGCAGCCACTGCCTGGAGCATCAGAGAGCAGCAGATGGGATGGGGAGGTGAGCCAAGGAGCTGCTGAGCCTGGGGAGGTGTTACACAGCTCCTCGAGCGAGACGTGCCTGGCCAGGATCACCCAGGACATGTGTCCCACCACCAAAGCAGTGGGGATATAAATCCTTGCACGGACTGGACAGCGAGATGTCTGAACACATGGAAAAGGAACATCAGCCCCTGGTCTGGGGTTGTTGATAATGGCTAGAAATGCTCATTTTAGAAAATGAGGTAAGTGTAATGTTACTAGAAAGTGGAAAGCTTCCAAGCCTGATCCTGCATCATGCCCCTGCTGCTCTTCAGTTTGTGACCAGGCTTTAGGGGCGAGCTTTACCCTGCAGCAAATGTTTACTGTGATGTTGTGGTCCCTCACAGGAAAGGAGGGTTTCTGATGGAAATGCTGCTGGAGTTTGAAGTGCCATGGTGCTTTGTGAGCTGCACAGCTACAATAACAGCAACCCCCATACCAGTAAATAGGAAAAAAGGTCCTCTCTGTCCAGATGGGGAGGCAGGAGATATAACCCTACTGTACGTAACACCAGAGACTTTCCAAATCCTACTCCAAAGCTTTTAATCCCTTCAGTCCTAAATGGTTCAAAATTACATCATCATTTCCTCCATTTCAGACAGAGCTTTGCCCCTTCTGCTTCTTAGCTCTAGTGCAGCTTAATAGGACTCATACTTCTTCATCCTAAATGGAAAAATGTATGTCAAGGCAAAACAAAGCACAGTTTCTAGATCTCCACAGGGGGCAAGGGGGGTGTCCCATAAATCTGTGAGTGATTAAAGGCAGCTGCAGATTGACATGGACAGTTTGAGCTTGTCAGTCCCTTGTGTGATGGATGGCTGTTGCAGCAAGCCAGCAGTGGCAAGCTCAAGACAATGAATTTCCTGCACTTCCTAATCTCATTGCTGAGGACTGGGAAATAGATGCCTAATCAGCCCTCTATTGGTAAGGGCCCTAACCCAAATCCCAGCACAAGCACTGCAAGTTTTCAGCCTGGCCATTTATTCTCAACTCTTTCAATCTCTTGTTTCAATAGCAGCAAATGTGGGGAAGTACAACAAATTCCTTTCTGGTAACCTGAGAATATCGGCTAATGGAAAAAACAAAAAGTGCTCAGCAACTATATTAAATTTTCAAGGATTTTTCCCTCCTGCCCCCAGCTGGCTGATGTTAACATTTTTTCCAGCGTCCTTGAGATTGCAGCAAACAGCTTGCAGGGAAAAGACAAACCAAACAGCTTGAACCACATCCTCAGCTGGCACAAACTGATGCAGCTCTCCTTTTTACACCAGCTGAGAAGCCAGGGTACCGCTGCTTTTATATCAGATTCACAACCGAGTTACCATCATAAAAGTAAGATACTGAGATGAGTTTTGCTCCAAGTGACATCATAAATTTGTGGGGAGCAGGAAATGTCTTGGCAGAGCTGAATGGGGTGCTGCGCACAGAGCCCATTTGGCACCAGCAACTAAACCCAGAATCCATGGGGATGCATCCAAGGACAAAGTCTTGCATTTTGTCTCCTGATTTTATGAACATCAGACTGATGTGTGTGTTTAGAAATGGAACCAGGAAAAATAATGATGAAAACGCACATCCAATATTATATTTGCAATTCTGGTTATCTAGCATGTTTCACTATAAAAAATAAGTGATTTAAGAAGAATAGAATAGAATAGAATAGAATAGAATAGAATGAATATTTCTATTGGAATGTACCTACAATGCTCATCTTGTCCAACTATCTCATCACTTCAGGGCTGACCAGTGCATTAAGGGCCAATGTCCAAACTCCCGCTAAACACTGACAGATTTGGGGCACCAACCACCTCTCTAGGAAGTCTGTTCCAGTGTCTGAGAATCCTCTTGATAAAGAAATGCTTCCTAATGTCCAGTCTAAACCTCTCATGGTGCAGCTTTGAACAATTCCCACTTGTCCTTTCACTGGATACCTTGGGAGATGAATCAACATTTGTCATAGAAAGAATCATAGACTGGTTTGGGTTGGTGATATTGGTAGTGTCCAACAGCATCTGGAAGAAGGAAGAGGTGCCTAATCTGAGGTGTGAATTTAGGGAACTTTCCTGCTGGGCAATAGGGATCCTACATAATTTCAAGGTGTGAAGTTTATGAACAGGAGTTATGGGATTTCAAGTTTGAATTTAGACACAGCTCCCACATCTCTCAAAGCTGCTGTAAATATTCATATTTTATCTGGGAGAAGAGATACTTAGAGAACTGCAAGTCTGGAGCTTAAAATGTGCAGAGATCCCAAGTTACCAGGGATGTACTGATGTCAGTAAAAGCTAAAACAAAAGAGCCTGTTAAAGTAAAGAGGATTCTAATGTGCTTCAGAAGACCTTTTGGAAAAACTCACTCCAGAATTCAGTATTTGCTAACTGAAGACCTCAGAGTTTGCATTTGGGGGACTGAAAATTACTACCTGGAATTTGGAAGCCATGTTTTCAGAGGTTAATTTGAAAGACAAAACAAAGGTAAGGAACCTACAAAACTGCTGTTTTGTATAAACTGGCTAGTAATTGCTTTTTGAGCAGTCTCTCTCTTCTGTATTTTAACAGAACTGCAATACATATTCCAAATGGCCGGAGTATAAAAACTTTGGCAAAAACATCAGGCTTGGCAGCAACTTGTTTCAGGACTTTGAAAATGTGATTAATGAGGAAGAAGGTGTTGAAAAAGGGGGCCAGAGAAGATGGGGATTGATGCTATTGTAGCACAGACATCCTTGTACCAATTAGCAGGATTTCCTGCTTTTAATTTCTTTTTGTATTTTTCACCTGGAAAGGAAAAAATCCTTGAGTTCACGCACTTCATTGGAACACACATTGGTCTCAAAGAGATATGTTTGCTATTTTCACATGGGAATGGTTACTTCTTGGCATCTATTCTAAATTCAAAATGCATTGGGTCAAACACATCTGTGTTGTAGCCTTCTCAAATTGCGGGATTTCCAGTCAGGATGCATTTGGCCCAGTGTGCTCTCCCTGTTTTGGCTTCAGTACATTATGAGATTGTTAGTTCCATATCCCCTGAAGGATTATATTCTTCCTTGGGCACAGAGCCCACTCAGGTCTCTGTGTTTCACTAGACCAGACTATAAAGGATAGGTGAAAACCCTGCACAGGAACTTCACTCATTCTATCAATACCATTTCAAGTTACCCTTGGAAAGAACTTAGTGATGGGCTTAGTGTGCTCTTCCCAATCATAAAATATCTGAGAGTTGAGTCCTTCTACACAGCTACCATTAATCTGGGGGATAAAATCCTGCCAACCCCTTCATCCCAGTGCCCATTAGCCAGTGTAGTTACAGCACCTGCACTGTTCTGCTGTCTGGGAAACATCCTGCACGTCAGCACCTCCAGCGTGCCCAGTGTTCAGCTCCTGTTGGGAATCCTCCAAAGCAAACTCCTCCATTTCCCTTTCCAGGGTCACACATTCCTGGTTCCTGAGCTGCACAGGGCTCAGGCAGTGCTCCCCTCATATCAGCATAGAGCCACTTACAGACAGATGGACAGGGGTGAGGAATTTTGGGCAATGAGTGGATCTCATGAGGCAGATTGAAACCTCACCACACCACCATGAAGTTCTTTCTGCAGCACAGCACTACAGATTCCTGAGGTACAAGGAGGAGAAGAGGACCACAAGCCAGGGCTGTGTGCCTTACACTCTGTGTACACCACATTTCTGAGCCCAGTCTGCAGGTTACAGCCCAGAAAGTCTGAAATGACCCTCTACACTGAACTCCCCAAAAATCTCCCTTGCTCATGCAAGTCTGGAATGGCTCTAAGCACTTGGGAAAGGAGAAATAACAAGAGCTTTTCTGTCATGTTTCATCACTGTTTGATGAGAAATCTTCATCAGGATCAGAAACAGAACCTGCTGTGATTTGGTTTCTGGACTGGCATGCAAAAGAAGTGTGTATGAAGTCTCTAGGAGTAGTTTTTCTACAGCCTTGAGTAAATCACTCATTTCTCCTTTGCAGGAAGCATTTACAGCCTGTTTCCATCTCTCTTACCCTGGCAGACTCGAAGGTGCTTTGTCAAGGCCACGGTTTGGAAAGTGTTAAGCAAGTTTGGCCAAGGCCCATAGATGCTCCTGTAACACAAGGCAGGAAGAGCAGCAACATTTAATGGGATTCTCCCTCAGGAATGATGGAGGAAGAGAGAACTTTTCTGGAGCTGAACACTGCCATAGTCTGTATTACTACAAAACTAAACTTAAGTTCAAGGTAAAACTGGTTTCTCTTGTTGCCTTTATTAAAGGCAAAAAATCTGATAGCTTCTAATAAGCATTAAATGTAAATCTAAATTACTTAAACTTCATAAAAAAGACTGGCCTGGGAGAAGCCTGTGCAGTTTTCAGTGTAAGAAACAGGCCATAACCTATCCATAGGCAATGCAATTAATCAAATAATACAATTATGCTAAGCCAGTGCTGACGATCATTTCAAGGGATAAGTATAGTTATTCTGGCTTGCAAATAAAAAACAAAAGTAGTTGAAAGTTAGAACACAGAGCAAATAGACGACTCTGAATCCTCCCTCTATTGTTAAACTGTACAAATCTATTGCTTTTCTAATAAATATTCCCAGAGCATAGCATTTTCTTGCCAATATTTTCAGCAGTGGAAGCCAAGCCAGAAGGTTCTGAAACCAACATATTGGCATGGGTGTTTTTTTTTCTCCTTCTTCTAATATACCATGGAATCTAGTTAAATATTTTTCCACTTCTTACTTCTCTCTGCGTCTTCTGGAGAAAATGTGAGTCCTATTTCCTCATAAAAATATCTTAGCAGTTGACAGGTTGGGTGTCTTTGATCCTGAAATGTTTTTGGATGATTTTTCTCCCCCACTTTGACTTTGTAATATAATGCTCCATAAAAAGTATATGCATATATGCAACTTTAAAAGGGGATCCTTATTTGAAATTAAACTTTTACACCAATTAACCTCCTCCCAGTGCTCTATAAAGTGCAGCAAAAACAGTGCTCTTACAGAGACCCTTGCAATTTTCAGATTGATGCCTCCCTGGCTGTGGAACCCAGAACATCTGCTTTAAATTAGCTCTGATGGAAGGTCTACTTGTAAATGCATGACTTAATCAGCCTTACTAAAGTAAATGGCACATACTGTAGCAGAGGGTGCTTCAGAGTCAGACTCAAACCTGTCTTTCTTTTGAAGCAGAGAGGGGGGAAACTTTAAACCAAAGGCGGTTTCTTTTTTTTTTCTTTTTTTTTTTTTTTGTCTTTTATGAGCTGACATTAGCAGACGTGTGGCTGTACCATAGCCAGTCTAACTCCCAGCACCATGTGCAGCTGTGCAGGGCAAGCCTGCCTTGCTCCTCCCCATCCTCATGTACCCACGCTTTCAGGCAGGCCCCTTTTAGGTGAAGGAGAATTCCATGGAGGCTGGGATAACTGGGATAATTCCATGCTGGGAAAAGTCCTCCTTTGCCTGAAGGTTCTGAGCACCCTCAAGGGTGTCCTGAGGGAAGTCTAAGGGCAACTAATCCAGCTAACTTTGCCCAAAGATGAGTCTCCCTGCGTTGCCCAGTCCCTGCTAACCCTCCCTGAGCAAAAGGAGCCACAGGCTTCCTGTTGGCTTTTGACAGTGGGGATTGTGAAGGGTGAAGAGTTGCAGAAGGTCCTTATGAGGCTGAGTGACTGGGCAATAAAATGACAGATGAAATTCTGTGTATATAAACAGAAAGTGATGCATGTGGGAAAAAACAACCCCTAGATTCATTATAAAATGATGGGCTCTGAGCTGACTGTTACGACTAAGAAGTGAATCTTGAATGAAAACATCAGTTCGGGGCTCAGAAGCCACCAGAAAAAAAAAAAAAAAAAGTAAATTGAATGTTAGGAATTATTAGGAAAGGAATAGAAAGCAAACCAAAAAAAAATTAATCACTTTCTATAGCCATGGGTCATCCACATCTCAAACAATGTATGTTGTTCTGTCCCCTCATCTGAAAAACAAATATAGTAAACTGGAAAAGGTTTTAAAAATGGGTAAAAAGGGTGATCAAAGGCTTGGAATAGCTTCCATATAAGACATGATTGAATCTGGAAAAGGGACAGATTGGGAGTGGGGGTATGACAGAGATCTAGACTAAAACAAATGATAAGGAGGGGTTAAAATGGGATAAACTGTTCACTGTCTTTTCCCTGGAAGTGTTGAAGACAAGGCTGGATGGAGCTTGGAGCAACCTGGTCTAGTGGCAGGTGTCCCTGCTCATCACAGGGGGATGGAAACTGATGATATTCAAAGTCCCTTTCAAGCCAAACCATTCTGTGATTTTTCTAGCACAAGAACAAGTGGCCATGATACAGAGCTTGTAAAATCCAGGTTAAAAACAACAGGAATCTTTTCTTCACACAAAGTTGACAGATATGTGGAATCCCTGCCAGGAGAAGTTATGGATGCAAGAAGTTTAGTGATTTCAGGAGAGAATGGTGAGAATTTAAGAGAGCTGAATAGGGTAGGGGATCAGTAGATAGGACCTGGAGAAACTACTGACAGATGAGCAGAACAGCCTGAGCTGTTTAAGTGTCTGTCCGTCGTTTCCTCCAGCCTTTGATCAGCATTGTGGTGCACAAAAACTCGGCATCCAAAACCTGCAGTGGCTACTCCCATTCACTTTCTGCACTACAGACCACACCTCCCTCCCCACAGGTGGATTCAGAAATCCTCTGATACACCACGCTGCAAAAGGCTTGGATTTTATTTCTTCTAAAAGGAAAGCTCTGCAAGCTCAGCTTGTGCAGCTTTGGTGAAGCAGCTTTGTCTTCCTCTTCCTCTGTTGAGATGCTTGGGACTCTGTCTGAATTACTCTGCTCATTGCAATATAAAAATACAGGTTCTGTGGAAAGCCCCCTCTCCTTCTGGCTTGGCTCCACTCAAACCAGGATTAAACCAGAGTTCATGGGAGCTTTCAAACCCCAGCACGTCCTGGGGGCCTGCTCTCTGCTATCATCCGTCATTTCTTTACAGCTCATTTTTAGATGTGTTTGTTACAAGTTACTCTCTGGCTACGCCCTTTTTAATGTCATAAATCTGTTGCCTTTGGCCTGCCTGGACACTGCCCAGTCCTCCCAGTGCCATTACTACCAGCCCTCCAAAAATTCAGCAGACTGAGTCATACCTCAGGAAAACGTCTGTAATTGCCCAATTTCATGTTATTTCTTTTCCATTAGAAAGCCAAACTAGAGGTGACAATTTACATTTTTGGGGTAATACATATTCTAAGTAAGGCCTTGTTGCAGTTTCCTTTTCTTCCTTTTCCACTTCCTTTTTTGGTTTATTCATTATATGCGATTCTAAAAACCCATTTATTTAGCAGTGGTCTTTTAGTGTTAGAGAATGGGAGACATATTGGTTGGTAGTTGCTCATGTGAAGTTGTTTAAATAGTACTTTAAAAGACATTAAGCAGCATTTCAAATCAAAAACCACTCAGACACATGTATTTGGAAAGATACTGACTAGACTCATATTTCCTGTATTAAAATACTTGTATAAAAATGTATTCTTTTCTGATTTATCAAACAAGCAAATGACCCTCTGGAGAGTTTCTGGTTCAGACATGAATACCTAAGCAAAATCTTGGTGAATCATTTGAACTTGCTAGAATTTTTCCATATGAAGGCTATTATAAATATATCAATATTATGGTGTGATCTTATTCAATACATGCCTGAAATCTGTATCACTACAGTGTTGGCTCTTGAGATTTAAAAGGAAAAATGCACAAAAGAACATCAAGATGTATGGAGAATATCAATTCCTTACACAAATTTGGTTTGTTACATGCTGACAAAATGTTTAGCTGGACTTACCTCCTTGGCTCAGCACCATAAAATTTAAGCTTTAATTGTAATTTAATTACAATTTAAGCTTTTTTCTTCCATTTCACATAATTGTTTTCACACAATTTAGGGACAAGGAAACACATGGGTGAGACCCACTGAGCAGATCTTAGCTGATAATTTGACCCATCTGTAGGATTTAGAAGTAGGTTGGGAGATGTCAAAATATTTTAAACTGTTTAAAAATGATGTGTCTAATTCAGCCCTCAGATATAGATGCATTAAAAAACTTAACTAGATGTTGTAAGAAGGGCGAGGAATTGTGGCAGACATGGAAAAATCAGAGAAATAAGAGAGGGGACAATGTAGAGATTTTGGCTTGGACTGAGAATTCAGGTCCTGGTCTGAAACCCAAGGAGATGACAGAAAGATTCCTCTTGTTCTCAAAAGTTTTTGGATAGTATTTCCTAATATTATAAAAAAACCCATTATAGGCAGGGAAGCACTGAGATATCACAGGGGCAACATTTACTGTGCCTGATGCAGATTAGAAGGATTTTAGCTTAAGCCTTAATAAAGCTGAGAGGGATAGATATGATGATGATAAATTGGTGTGGATGATAAATACGTGTGCATGTGTGTGTATATATTTATCTACGCATTTATAATGGGTTTTATGGAATTGCTGTTTTGCTCTGAAGCCAGAGAGGAGTTTGCTCAGCCCCAGAAGTGGCCAGCCCAGAGGAAGGGTGATGGGCTGGAGGTACTTCTGGTCCCTCACCTGTTGAGAAGGTCAAAATGAGTCCAATACCAACCTTACAATAGGACTGAAAGAGGGAGGGAAAAAAAACCCAAAATATATGTTCCCTGTGCTTAAATTTTTGTACTTTACAAATATTTCCATAATCCAAGCATTTGAACACCAGTTGATTTTGGACACTTTAACAAAATATCTCTTTTAAAAGCGATTTGTTTTAGGACAGTGAACCAGACAGTAGAGAAAAGAAGCTCAGAGAGCAGCTGAAGGAGCTAAATTAGAGGAATTTGCAGTGCTACCTCTGCAGCAGAAGGCATTTCTGGATTCAGGATGCTGTGCCCTGCCATGGCTGTAAACTGGATGGAGGGAATGTCCTGCAGGAAGGACAGAGAGATGGGATGGGAGGATGCACATCCCACTTGGGTCCTGCTCAGGAATTTGCATCGTGGTCTGGGCAGCTCTCTTGAAGTCAGGACTGGAAGTTCAGCTGTGTGGTGATGGGGAGAAGGGGTCTGCTTGCCAGGATTTCACAGTTTTTGCTCTCCAGGTAAAGGTTTAACATAAGAGAACACAATTACTTTTAACAGGCACAGCGGAATCGCAGCTAACCCCACACATAAGTTAGATGGGATCATTATTTCTCTTCCTTCAGGTTTTTGGGGCAAGCAGGTCCTCCCTTGTAGTGTCAAAGCTGCAATAAACTCAGAACAATTTGTGGCTGTTAACAGCAGCAGAACAGCATCACCTCCATCACTACTCCCACCATCCACAGGGGTCTCTTCCCATGGGATTCACATCTCCAACTTGTCCATCACAACGGGCTCAAACATGGATTGTTCCAGGGTGGCTTCCTGGGAAGGGACATTTTGGATGCTTTTTCAGGTCTGGAGTTCATTTGAGTGTCCACCTTGGGTTAGTCAGGAAAATAGTGCCAGGAATTACATGCATTTTTCTAACCAGCAGTGAAAAATATTCCCTTATGGATCTTTGGATTTCTAGACCTCTGTGAAGTCAAGGCTGGTTGGCCACTTCTGGAATGACTGTTAACCACAGGTTTTCATTCAGACTATTCATAATGGAGAGGCATTGTAGGCCAAATATTAAATGCCTCCCTACAAAAGAGAGTCTCGTCATTGTTAGTGCCAGCAAGTGAGAGCTTAGCTGAAATATCCTGCAGTTCTGCGTCTGACATGGGTGTTCCTGGATATCCCTCATCAACTGATACCTGGATGTACTCATCTGCACAGTGATCTCTTACTGTCTTACTGAAACATGAGCACATCTGAATGTGTGTGTCCATGTCCATGTGTGTCTATGCATGTGCTTCTGCAAATGTAGGAATTAACTCCATTTCTGTATTTCCCTTCATAGGAAGGGCTGATTTCATGCACTTAACCAGGAGTTTATCTGACTCTGCAGCTTGAGAAGTCCAGAGTTATGAGTTACAATTCGTGAACTTCAAGGTCTGTAAACCATCAAATATTTCACTATTACCTTTGTTGTTCTGTATTTGCCTTCCCTCATATAACTCCTTGCTTTCTCTTGGTTAAAATCCATGCTGTGGTGGCCTGGGATAAAGTATGTCAACTGTCTCTGTGTGTGGAGTGAGTGGAAGCTACTCCAGAGTTCCCCTTTCAGTGAGAGGGCTTTGAGACAGGAACATAAATCTCTGAAGTATGTGTTGAGCCAGCTGCTGCATCATTTAAAAATAGTCAGGTTGGTGCCAACAAGACAGATCACTCAACTTGGGGGCCATAAACAGAAATCAAAGGCATGCATTAGCAATGCCCCAGTGTTTGTGTGGTTCCAGGAGGAGCCCTCTGCCCCTTCCAGCACGTATGTGATGGTGTTAGAGAAGAGCCTGCTGTCACTTCTACCACAGATCAATGTCACCCAGCCTGGGAAGGTGCCGTATGTTGAGGGCTGTGTGAAAGGGGAAGATATTTTCTGACTTTTTGTGTTAGATTGCAGCCAGTTTTCTCAACTTCACAGTAAAAGACAGGTTTTAAGAGTCCTAATAGCCCCAGCAGCTCCGGTGACCAGCCATTTGGGTATTAAATACTTGAAAAGGGTCAAAACCTATGAAGTGGTCAAAGGGAACAGAAACAAGGTCAAAAGTTTAAGCCATGATACACGGTAGGCAGGGAGAACTCATATTTTAAGGAGTCTAGACAGCATATTAGCAGAGAAAGCTTGCTGTGTTGTACTCTGTTTATGGGAGTTTTCCATAAACTGCAAAAATTATTAGGAATGCAGCATAACCAAAACTTTGCTTTTCCCTGTTGAGAATAAGCTGCTGTCCAGTTTTATGTTCAAAGAGTATGGCACCTATACCACTTAATTCAAGTACAAGGGACACAGGGCCTTAGGGAAAAAGATGGGGAAAAAAAGTTTATTTAAGATTTTTTTTTCCTGCTAAAAAAAACCCAACATTAATTTATGTATCTGTCTGGAGACAGGTATAACCTAGCTGTTGGTGCTTTATAGGAGATTTAGGAGGCCACTGCAGCACTTGGGCACCTGTGATTTTTATGTTCATGCATATATATTTTCTTGTTTTCAGAATGAAAAATATGCAGTCCTGATTCATTTACTTTGCTCGGCTTGTTTCAAGCTTCTTTCTTTTTTCCTCACTGAATAAAAAGCAAAGTATGTGACATTTTCAGTCCATAAATCTTGTTTGCTGTGGGCTAAGTTCTGCCCACAGCTCTTATTCAGAGTAAGTTAATGAGGCCAACATGCACCCTAGGGCAGAATTTGGACCTCTGAGGCTACCTGGCTAAGTGGAAAGATGGATGAAGCACTGGTTTGGGACTTGGATTCAGCTCAGGGAGCTCAGCTCTGTGATGTGACCTTTAAAAGATCTTGGGGGAAGCAGAGCATGGCTCTGCTTCATGATGGTCCTGGACTGAAACACTTACACCCTTTATTTCCTTCCATTCCCACCCTTACCTGCCCCTTTGCATGACTACAGAAGTAGAAATGATCATTATTTTTGTCTGACAGGATTGACAGTTCTTTAAGGCGGAGAGCACACTTCTTCCTTCGATTAATTTCTGTAAGAAAGTAAAATTGTCTTAAATATTCTTTAATTGGTGTACCATACAGTTAAATTTTATTATCTCTAATCAAGCAGATCTTCCCAAAAATAATTTGAGAAATACTGTGCTTACCCTCTGTGGTTACCTGCAGATGCTGAATTAAAAAGGGGGCACAGAATCAGCTGCCCACAGGGGTGCACATCTAAAATACAACTGACAAGACAGTTTCATGCAAAATGCCTCAGCTGTTCCAGTTCTGTCTCACTTGGACTAGCTCAGTGTCTAAATTATGAATTCATTGTCCTCATGAAGTGGAATCTCCTTTCTGGACTCTGGTCTGGAAACCACCAGCACCAATCACACTTTTTGAGAAGAACAGTATTCCTTGGGAATAACTTCTGAACCTTGCATCAGGAGTTCAGGGTGTTCCAGCAGGGTTTTCAAAAGCAATTTTTGGGAGCTGTGCTGGGCCAGTGCAGAGCAGTTTTGCAAAGCCCAGGGTTTTGAATTCTGAGCCATTCATCCCTCCCACCTGCAGGTGTTTACTGAGGTTATACTGAGCATTTTGCCTAGTCCTGCATGTGTGCAAACACAGTAAGGTTATCAGGTTCAGTCTGATTGTGGCTGGGTGTGTGTTTTGTAAAAGTGAGACCATGAGGAGAGAGATCAGGGAGATATATTGATTGAGAAAGAGGAAGGGCAGGAAGACTGGGAAAAAACAAAGAAGGAGGAACTATGTGAAAGAGCAAAACTAGAAAAATAGAGAAAAAGCTATTAATTAATAGCAAATAATATAAATACAAATAATAATAATAATTAATAATAGTATTTATAAAGAATATAAATATAGCAAAAAATAGAGAAAAGCTATTAATTAACATCATCTATATGAAATATGAAAGAGTTCAGCCAGCAGTAGAGCTATGAGATACACCAGATCTTATACAAATGTTATGATACAGCAAAAGAGTTTTTTGCTATAATGCAAAATATAAATTTGTATGATATTGCTTAGGTGTGTGGGGCCTTCAAACATCACTGAACAAGGACCCAGCTGCTCTCTGCAAGGGAGATTGCTGGGATTTGAATCCCAAATAGGATTCATTGCAACAAAGCCAAGGTGCAGCAGGTCTGGTCACTGGGATGGGCAGGCTGAGCGCCTGCCAGCTCAGAAAGAAAGTGAATTTTCTTCCCAAGAAAGTAAGGATATGTGAACTTCTAGCAAGATATGCTGAGGAAGTCCACATGTAGCAGAAATCTCCCTGTGAAGATGAGATGAGGAAGGATTTTTAGCAATGCGCACTGATGAGTCATTGCAACTTCTATTAATATAATTGGCACCTATGTAAATAAATTCACATGTGCTCCTCTGGAAAGTTAGCTCATGAGATCAGTCAGCAATAATAAACCAAGAAGAAATGCAGTTTCATAGAAACAGTGACCCATGGCATTATTTTCCAGGAATTTTGGAAAGAAAAGGAACTCCTTCGTCCTTTTCAGTGGAATAAATGGCCATGGATCTCAGGAATTCTCTTTTAGCTGTTCAAAGGTATTTGCACGTGGTCCCATAGAAAAGTTCACTGAAGAAATTTGTGCATTCTCTGATTTCTGAAAGACAGCCTATGGTGTGTAGATACATGGCCAGATCTGGGAAAGGAAATCAGCACAGCACCCCAGGGGTCAGTGGAGCTTCAATACCCATCGAGGACCTGCCCATGCTCACCAGGAGCTGGATGAAGCCCTTCCCTGTTCCAGTGTTAAACATCAGCACCACAACGTAGGGCTGCCTTTCCCTCCCCCCTTGTAAAAGTCTGAAACTTGCTGCCTGTTATGCCTTTAGCCACCCACTAATAGCTCAGACACCCTTGAGTCCAACATTGTACAAGAAGAAACTTGTATTTTCTGAACAAAAGCTGCTGGTGCTCTTAGGGTGGGACTTCCCAGACTTATGGGTTATCCTAATAAAACCCAGGAATGTTTTAAAGACAGTAGCATTAGAGACCACCAACTATTTTATTGTTCAAGCCTAAAAGAAAAACCTATTATACCTGAGACTGACCCTGTAGCTGTTTCTTTTAGCAGGCTCCTCAGAAAAGTAGAAGGGCTGAATTTTTACAAGGGCATTATTGCATTTAGATTGCATGAGTCTGGATATTTACATGTAACCATACAGTAAGCACATGACAAAATCAGCTGGATTTGGCCCCACACCTCCTTTTTATCACAGAATACAGAAGAAACAATATGAACAGAGAGGACCAAATCTTGCCTGTTCAGCATTTCTATTTTTACTTTTCTAGATGCTTGTCTGTCCTGTCCTCATCAGTGTAACTTGTGAGCAAAACATACGTAAAATACATCAAAACCTGCATCCTTCTTTACAGTCTTCCCATGAAAGAGACCACAGCTAATAAACAAACAGGGAATTTTGCAGGTTGAAACCTGGGTCACCTAAAACTGAAAACCTGGAACACCTCAAGGTGGCTCAGTGACACTTTAAATTGACTTAAATGGACTGACTGTATATGGTGGATCTGGGTTTCTCATGCCCAAGGCTGTATAAGAAGTATAAGAAGGTACCAGGTAATGAGTTGAGTTCTCTTGAGGGTTAAATCACATAATTTATTTCAATGCTTGTCCTTCTGAAGGTAATAAAACAGGTGATGTGAAAGCAACCTGTGGTCCATGGCTAGTGGCTCTTTGTCCTAAGCATGTGGCTTTTAATTTTTGGAAACACTGATGGCAGGTTTGCATAGGGTACCTCAAATTAGATTCAGTGATCCAAATGTTTCATCTGCAGTCCTAGATGGATGCAGAACTTCCTTCACTAGCCATAGCCTTTGCCATTAATTTTAGTTTGGTGGTCACTATGCTCATATTTCTACCATGAAGCACTGTCTGTGGAGGATGTGAACATCTAATGCAGGTTTTCAGGGATGAAAATTTAATTATCCAAGCTCTTGTCTTCTCATAACAGCAATGTCCACTGTCTTTCAGTGCAGGGTGAATATGCAGCTGGGAAGATTTGAGCCTTGCCACAAAACTTGTGTAGCCCTGGCACTTGAGATGCAGGGCCAGCTTGTCCAACTCCCAGACAAAGAGCTGTTGTTCAAAATACATGGAGGGAACCTGGATTTCCACATGGAATGTCTGCTGCAGTGTGTGAGGTAACCTCATTTACACCCACCAGTCCCCATCAGTATTTGTGCTGTCTGCTGATAGGGAAGGCTCCAGGAACTGCTCAAAAAAAAGGCCTACAGAGCTGGCTCCTTGCCTTGCTAGTTTAGAGGAAAATTCCTGCCAATTTGGCTGGTTTTAAGTTATACTTCAAATAACAGAAAAAAAAATTAATAATTTGAAAGTGCTGAATACTCTTTGGCCTTAGCTTGACTTAAACTAAAATGAAATGCTTGACACAGGATTATCTCTTAAAATCATCCTTGCTTGATTCCACCTCTACGTAGGAGGGAAGAAAATCAGACACAAAGAAACAGTGATTGTGATCCAGAGATTTAAAAATCAGCTGGTGTGCTTAGTCCAATATATTCCCTGACCTACCCATACGTTTATACTCCCGCTCACACACAGACAGAATTCATTCATCCCAAGATGCAACTGTGCATCTGTTTTATATATTTGACCAGTCACTTCAGGAATATTTTTAACTTGTGGGGAGCATTTACAAGTGTAAGAGCAGGAAAGGTGACAAATAAAGGTGAGAGTATACATTTCCCAGACAAGAATAAGGAGACATAACAACTATGGACAAAAATCTGCTTCTCTGTGATCCATCCTGTATGTAATCCCCAGCAGGGATTCAGTGATTTCACCTGGAAAGTATTGAGAGGCTGTAAGGAAATCCTGCCTGTTACTAGGCATAGGTAGCAGTCAGGTTGTCTGTATCCACAGCTGCAGTAGCACAGATTTCTGCTGCTTGGATTGAAGGTAATCTCAAGATGTGTAAATCAGGCCAGCTGCTATTAGCTGCACATCCAAACCAGCACATGACAAAATGAAGTGGTAGACAGGAGTGTACAAGGCAGGATAAACTCTAAATAAAGGACCCTGTCACCTTCCAGACAAGCTTTCTGTTTTCCCAGGTGAACCTTTGCCTTCATTCCTACTAATGAATTCTGAATCTTTGAATTGGGTCTTAAAAAGTTTCCTGACTTAATTTACCCTCACATAAATGCAAGGCGAAGATCTGTGTCTGATCTGAGCTCCTGCTCTTTCCCAGTTTCTTAAACTGATAGGGATTTCTCTTCCCTTCTAATCCAAGGATCCCACTGACAGGGCTGCAGGAGAGGAAAGGAGGCTGGCCACAAAATGCTGGAAAGTAAACTACTTCCAGCTTCCTCCAAATCCTTTTCCCAGTCCCAGAGGAATGCATTCAGGAGGCCAAATGTCTCAGGAAGCAGCTGCCACACTAAATACTTCTAGCTGGGGAGCAGTCCTGAGATGACAGGAAAGTGGAGCTGGTTTGGAAAATGTTGGTGAAAGCCCCCCAAACCAGCTCAGCACAGAGCTGCCCCCAGCTCCTGTTTGAGTGGCACGGAGGAGATAAGAACCCCCCTCAAAGTGCAGAGGCAAGGGGCTTTTAGCACTTGGTTTGTCAAATCTTGTTTAGGGTAGATAAGCAAAACCACAGTGCTTCCTTGCTTTGGAACTGGGATCTTTTTTCCTCCTCCTGAAGGATGACAGTCCATTCCATGCAGTATCCCTAAGGGTGTCAGGAAAAGATATCTGCAGTCATGCATTTGGGAGTTGTGGAGGTACAGGGGGATTTAAAGCATGCTGTAGACTCTGAGATTGTGTTCTGGCACTGCTGCAGGAGCAGGGCTGTATCCCAACATGGACAATGTGTGTGTGTTACAGGGGAGGAAAAGCTGATTGCAGTTGTGGCTTGTTATACTTCATTTCTTATGTCCTTGCTTAGTGCAAGTGCAAATGTTGGCTGGAAAAGGCAATAAAAAGCCTTGATTCAGAATATTTATACCAAAACCAGCTTATTCTTTAGTTACCAGAATTTTCTTTGGAAATAAGATTTATCCTTTGCTTTTCACATTTCTTTGGATAGATGGTATGATTTGGGATGATCATCATCAATTTTATTTTTTTTGGAACATAAATTCTTGTAAAAAACTCCATATCTCTGTTTTAGAGAGAAACTTCAACAAATCTTTTTTTGAGGAGGGGTGAAATCTTTCCGAGTTCTAATACTTCTAATCCCTGAAGTGTTTCAGGAGGAGCAGACCTGCAGTTTTCAGTGTGTTGCAGGCAAGACCGACCTCTGCAGGACAAAGTAGGGCAGGTCTGAAGAAAATTAGGCTGAATGTATCTTGTAGTAGTGCCACTAAGAAGTGTTCTCCCATTTTTTGGAGGAATTCTTTCCTCCTTCCTATTTTCTTGAGTCAAACTCATTGTTTGAGTTTGCAGAAAGGGGCAGGTGAAATTTTTCTGTGAGCTCCAGCCCTCCCCAAAGAGGGTTTCCTCTGCTCCCACTGAGGCACAGAATGGCTGGGAAGGGTAATAAGCTCTGTTCAGGGTGAGAAACTCCTTGCAAAGTGGTTGTTGGGGCCTAGGACACTTTGCTATGAATTTTAAAAGTTACACAGTGGTGAAACTCACCTAACACTGAAAAGGGGATTAACATTTTTCCAAGACCCCTGTGACCAAACTGAGATGGGGGTGACAGGATGTGTGTGATGTATGTGGCAGACTGGGGAGTGTTTCTCCTGCTACATACTGAAACTGAGTTTAAATAAACTTTTTTTTTTCTTTTAGGCATCCTGGATGAAAAAGTTGTCTTTATGCTTTTAATGGCTGTTCAGGTTCTTTTCCTTCTAATTACTTGCCAGCACCAGAGTGTGTTGTTCTTGTACAGTCATCACTGCAGATTCTTTGGAGACCCCAAACCAGCTGAATAAAAGCTCCTAAGCCTAACAGCTTGCTCAGTGAGCAGTGGAACTTGTGAGTCCAGGCTTCCTGTGCCCCTGCAGTGTGGGTGCTTTGGTGGCCAATAACACCAATGTCTCAGAAAGCGGCTGCACACTGGGTTCTCTGGTGGCTGATAAAAAGGTGAGCTCACAGCCTGGTTCTCCTCCTCTGAGCAGACTCTGACTGTGATCTCTCCCTTTTCCTGATACCTAATGTGAGAAGCAGGAACTCAGTGTGTTGGAGTCCTCATCCCTGCAGCAAGGTTTGGTGGAGATTTGGTGGCCAGACAGATTTAAGAGCTGTACAGGGAGAGCATAGCAGACTGATGAACACATGTGCACACGTGGAGTGGTTTGGTGGCCCTATAAACTGCCCCTGGAAAACCCAGCCCCCCTCACCCTCTGTTCTCCTTGCAGGAGCACTGCTCCTCTAGGTGTTGGTGGCACAGGTAATTTCATAACTGGGTGGTGAGCTGATCACACCTAAAAATGTGTGAAGGATTGGGTTTGGGTCTCAGGCTTGGGTTAATAAGACTTCATGGCTCTTTTTTTTTCAGCCAGCACCATTCTCTCCTCTGCTCTGCTGTACAAACTCTTCCTGCAGAGGCAGGGATGGGGTGAGGGGGTGCAAATGTTTTGTCTTTACATTGGCAGCACCTGGTTTAAATGCACACTGAACCACAGGCACAGACACCAGGAGCACACAACTCTGCTTTCTTAAGGAAATAAACTCATCTACTTAAAAAAATAAAAAAAAAGTAAAAAAAAGTGGTGGGTTTGATACCTAGAAGAGGAAGAATAAATATAAGATCATTGGCCAAAACATGAAGATTTGTTTTTCCAGCAACTCTGACTTACACTTACACTTACACAATTTCTTTTTGCAAGAATAACAAAGGGAGCAGACAGAGCAATGAGGTTTTGCAGCTACATCAGACTCTCAAATATAGATCCAGGCATGAGAATTTTAACAAAAATTTCAAATTACCATGTAAAAATAGCAGTGGGGAAGTCATGGCAAGAATAAAACAGCCCTGAGGAGATAATCACACCAGAAGAACTGCCTAAGGATGCTTAAACCTCCATCAGTTGGAATTGGATGCTGTTCCATGGAGGAGGTAGGGTTTCTATGAACACTCAACAGCTTTACTATATGTCAAACTTGCTTTTCATTACTTTTTGAGCCCTTCTTCCTTTTTAAAAATAACATAATAGCATAACTGAAATTCCATCTCAGGTCTAGGTGGATTGCATGCCATGCTTCTGGCTATGGGAATGTCAGGAAGAAGTCCTGTGCTTGTATAGTGCAGGAGATCTAATCTGGTTATCACAATGAGTTCTTATGGCCTAAATGTATCACTGGCTGGGCTTTGGATACTGGAAAACCCCAGGTTTTTGTTGAAATGGAGCTTTTGAGACTTCTTTTTAAGTGCTGGAAAGTTCTCAATTTTCAGGTGTATTTTGTATGTGGAAAAGCCTTGGTTGCTGATTCTTTTGTGATGGAGTGGCAATCTTAATTTCTGTTCCAATTCATTGTTTTTCAGAGCCACACCTGGCAACACAGACAGACTGATTCTGGTTTGGATGTCCTGTTTCTCGAACTCTGCAGAGTTTCAGGCCTTGCATCTTGAATGGCCAGGAAGATCTTAAGTCCTTGCTATTATTTCTTGTTCACTATCCCTCTTGCTGTCTGTTCTTGTTCTTGTTCTTGTTCTTGTTCTTGTTCTTGCCATTGCTGAAGCTGCATGACCCAGAAGAGGAAGACAAAGGTCTGCTTGTTTCCACTTCACATTATATTCATGTTATGGCTGTCAGCACACTGTGTTTGTGCTCCTACATCTGCACTGCACCATGGGAGATAGCTAAGAAGCAACTTGTGCACAAAGTACTATTTTGGGAAGAAGTGTTACTTTGGGTAGAACAAAAATGACAAACTCTGAGTACATGTATTTCCCCTTCCATAGGCATTATTCTGGGCTTAGAAATCAGGAAAGCCAACAGTGTTGTTGTTGGTGATCATCTGACACCTGCCCTGCCACAACCAATGCAATGGAAGGACACAGCAATGCAATTTGTCCACTGTTACCTACAATATTCCTTATATTCCTGTTATGTTCCTTATATTCCTGTTTTGTCCTTTTACTGAAAATCTAATTATGGTCTTAGTTACTCTTCTGTAGTCCCTGTGCTGCAGAAACACACTGGAATAGATAAAAATGTCTATATATTTTGACTGAGGAAAAGTACTTAAGTAATTGATTTGGAGCAGGATTTTGTTTGATTATACTCCAGTCACTGGACTCTTGAGCTGCTTCAGCTCCCTGCTTGCTTGCAGGAGGCTTTCATTTTGAATAAGGTCAGTCTCTGCTCCCCAGCCATCTGGCTTTGAGCTCTTCAGCATTTTCCTCCTAATCCCCTTCTTATGCAAGCCCAGAATAAAGGAGTTTTTTCCAGCTTCAGATATGTAGTAGCTGGATTTTTCTCTCCTGGTTGCCAAAACTGCCACAGTTCACCACAGGAAGAAGTCCAGCTACACATTCTGATCTGCTGCACCTTGGTTGAGGTATTTGGCTTGCAGGTCCTACTGCAGGAGGAGTTGAGTCATGTGGGGAGGAAAATGAAAATATCTCTGCAAAGCTGATCACAAAAATCAAAGTTTTCTTTGCTGAAGACACAGCATTTTTGCTATTCCACCAGAAAGTTTCAACCAACACCAGTGAAATGTGTCCAGGTGAAAGTGCCTAGAGTGCAGTCATCCACACTGTGATAATATTCTGCACTTCTTTACAGTCCATGGAGGGAAAGGCATTGGAGTTTGTGATTTATCTCATTCAAGATATCTGAAGTAATTCAGATGAGCTAGACCTGGAAGTGATGTAGCTCATCTCCATTCTCTCCAGTGATTAAAGGGAGATTTAAGTGGTTACAAATCAGACCTCTAAGTGCAAAATCCTAAGTCCTTAGAGAAATAAGATGCCTGAAAGTCTGAACTTTGTTGATTTCAGGGCTGCATTTCTTTCACCAGGTTTAGGCTGAGCTCTCTTTGCTATGAGAATCTTAGGGCAATTGTGAAAATGAGGTGTTGTAGCTGTGACATTATTACCATAAGCTATAGCTCAGAAATGCCTCCAGATCAGCTGAAATGTGCTTTCCATCAACACCAGGCAGGGACAAGTCTCTTTCCCTTCCTTTTTGTCTGCAGGGAGGGCAAAGGGGAGCAAACCATGTCTTTTGCAATTCAAAACTGAACAGTTTCCACTTGTGTCAGTGTTCCCACATGGCTTTCTTGTAGTGCCGTGGGATCTCATGGAACAGGGGATATTGTTTCACACACATCTGTCTTTTTCAAACCCACGTCACCACAACAGCAAGCTCTTGGTTTTAGTGACCTCCTGTGCCCATATTTGTGTCTCATTGTGGAGGGAAAGGATTTTCCTCCCTTGGCAGGTGAACATCTAGGTGGTGTCTCATATTGCACCTCCTGAGAGGCAAGGCCTGCAGAACAGGCAGCAGGAAGGCAGCAGACTTCAGGCCTCTGGAGAATGAGCCAATGTTATTAAACCTGTGCTTTTTTCCCCCTTTGCAACACTGTTTTTCAGCCTGTGGTCTGTGTGCCTCTGGGAGCCTGTAGAATACTCCAAGAGGTCCATGAAAAACAGCTAACAGGAGCCAGCCTATTGTCAGTAGGTTTAAATTCCCTATACAAGGATACATACCTCTTTTGGAAAAAAAAAAAGAAAAAAAAAAAAAGAAAAAAAAAAAAAGAAAAAAGAATCAGCTTGTAAATTGAAAACTGTTGAAAACTGCAGCTCTGCAAAGTTCAAAGGAATAATTTTTCTGAACACTTGAATGCGTGAAGGGTCGGAGGGTGAATTTTCTAGCCTGGTGGTTAGCAGTGGCTTTAATAATAATTTAATTATTTTGTACAAACAGGAGACGCTGAAAATTTCCTACCTCTGAATATCCTGTAGTGCAGGAATTAGGAAAATCTCTGGGAAGGTGAGAGGCTTGAATTGGGCAGGAAAAAATGTTGAAAGCTTAGCACATGTGTGGGGAAAGTTCCCTCCTCCTCTATACTGGATATGTAAAAGCAGCACCATTCCACACATCTCCCTTCTCAATGTTTTGTGCTGTGTGGACTCTGGTAAATGTTTCCTTGTGGCTGAAGAGTTGGAGTGGCTGTACATGTGCTCGGTGTTGGGGTGGTGTCCTGGAAGAAAAGGCTGTGAGGGTTCAAGTCCAGAGGTGCAGCTCCACTAGCACTGCGCCCATGGTGCTGGAAATCTGTGGGCTCAGCACCAAAAAGGTGCTTTGAGATTAAGCCTTTAAACCAACACCTTTGCCTCATGGCTCTGTTAACACAAGAGTAGCAGTGACCAGATTAAGAGTGAACAAGAGGTGCTTTTTCCCCCACAGAATTTGAAAAGAGAACCAACACATAGCAGTTCTACCACCAAGTAAGTTGTGCCAGAGGAGGAGAGGAGGAAGACAAAGCCCTGTGTTGGATGTGGAAAGTAGAGGTGTGGTGGAGAAGGAAATGTAAAGTCAGATTTACAAATCAGAGGAGGGGTTACAAAGAGGGTCAGTGCTGCTCCATGATGGGCTTCCTGTTGGATTTCCACACAATAATTCATAGCATCCTAATGAGAGCAAGGTTGGGTACATGGCTCTAGTGGAAACGACACTCAGTCTAAAGAAATGGATCAGCTTAAAAAAATGAACAGCTTCTTACTCCTCCAAAGAGCTGTAACTGAAATCAAGACTATCTACTACTTCCTGAGGGCTGTGTCATATCCTTCAGATATCCTGAGGATCCATAGTTGGATTTTTACCATAAACAAGCATTGAGAAATATGTTTCTTATTTAGGTTTTTCATGTGCTTTTTTCCTTCCTTCTTAAAGAGAATTTCTGTGGACATGAATGGGAACAGGAAGGGAATTTGTCATGTGGGAAAAAGGCAAACTTCCCAAAGTCCACAGAACTCAAAACTATTAATAAACATATTTTGGGTATTTAGAAAACAAAATGTTTACCCTCACAAACTTATTTTTGCCTGTAACTTAAACTCGTTTTCTCTCCCATGCCATTTAAGCAAATGGCATTCAAAACCAAACAGATTTTCTAGAGAGCCTGCTTATGTGTTAGAGAATTCTGCCAAAAGCACAGCAGCCACAGGTCAGTCCTATGGGAAGGATTTCTGTATGCCCTGCCCTCATACTTTCAAATCTTTCTTCTGCTGGAAAATGTTTCAGATTTTTTTTGTATTACATTAAACACTAAATTATGTATTACATAAATTCAGTAATACTCAATAAATAATTATAAATTAGCATCTGTTATATTCATTGCTTGTATTTATTTGTATTTTTGTTTTATGTATTATATCCAGTGAAGCCTCTGGATTTTTCTCCCCCTTTCAATTTATTGTGTCTCTGTCAACTTCTCCCAGCAGTGCATGTCTTAGTGAGAGGTTATGCTCTGTTTAGAAAACATGAACCCAATAATATGGAGAATAACTTTCAAACCTGATTTATTGACATTGTCAAAGAATTTGGAAAATTTGGGAAATTCAAACTTTAAAGTGAAACCAGCTGAGAAAGCAAATATTTAAATATGCTAAATCTTGGGTGACTGTGGATTATTCAAATTCCCCTTCCTTGCTTGTCTTACTTTGATGCTTAAAACTGATTCAGTTTTGCAGGCAGGGTACTGTGAATGGGAGTAAGACTCCTGTTCGTATTACAGTGACAACTGAAAAACTGATAATGATAAGGGCATTTTCTGTTACAAGTCAAGAGGTGCTGGAGGGAAAAGCCAAAGTTGAGCTTTCAGATCTAACTTTCCATGTTCTGACAGTTGTGTATTTGGTTTTTTAATGTTATGGTTTACTGCTAGGCCAGAAAGACTATAATGAGAGTTTAGAAGCACAGTGATACAATTGGTTTGTACTGTAATCCCTGAAAGTAGATAGCATGAAAACAATTTGGCTGCAGTATTTTAATTGAATTTAACTGAATTGAAATACTTTATTTTTTAAAGAACAGGACCATTTGTGAATCTTCCAATCTTTTAACTCACATACTGTATTTTTGTGCTTGTGTCTTCTAAGGATTTACATTTTATTTCTTTATCTATTCAGAAAGTTTTTGAGCATATCACTCTCAAAAGATGCAGGGTGTGTGGTTCCAAATGCAGTGCTGAAGAACAAATCCCATGGAAATCTGTGGATATATCCTCACCCCATGGACATGGAAAGTAGGTCTGGATTCCCAGTGGGTCTGAGTCAAAAGCTCAGAAAATCATTCTGAGCTTTCCCTGTGACTCCAGTTATCCTTGGCTCTTGTTCAGTGAATGGGGAGTCAGTTGACTTGTAATTCTGACCCCAACTTATTTTTATTTATTATGAGTGGACACCAGCTGCTTCTTTGTTGTCTGAAATATACTGTTTGCCCTTGAACTTTGACATCTTCCTTCCAAGAGGATGATTTAGGCTTTGTCCAGGGTTTGCCAAACCAGCAGGCTACCCCATACTTTTGGACTTCGGGCAGACCACGAGGGACCAATCCCCCGCCTACCTTTGGAGTGATACATAAAGTGAAATAAGGAAAACATTAACGAGGCCTTATGAAATGGAAGTATTGATCGACGGGGCCACAGCTTGTGTGCTACCTTTGCTGATATGTTCAATTAACAGTCCTGTCAAGGAGAACCTGGCTTTGGTCACTCAACCTTACTTCATTTAAGTTGATAACCCTCGATATCCAACAGTGGGATAAACCAGATTCCTCAGCTTTGTTTGTTTTGGCCTACCGTGTCTCTTTATGAGGAAAATGGTCAAAGTAAAGTGCTTCCTCTGTGTATTTTGACAGGAAACAGTACTAATATGCTTTCCTTTTGTCGTATGCCTTGCTCTTTTCTCCCAGTGTTGTTTAAATATTTTCAGTCCAATGACATATTTATTAACCCACCACTCTCTGCATGGGGTAAGACTTTGATTGGCCCATCTGTAAAGACTCTCGGTTAAGGTGGTTTTTTCAGCGAGAGTTAATAATATTACTACTATTCACGTAAAACTCTGAGACAATCTCTTTAAAAATTGAGCACATTTATCTAAAACAGCTGGTTCAGAGAGCATGAGGGCCCAGCTAGAGTCGGCAAGGTCGGGGGTCAGGGTTAACACCAATCTCTGTGGAACTTTGAAGCTGACATTTTACAGATTATATGTGTCTCAGTGCACAGTGGGCATGGCATATAAATTGGTCTTAGAGGCCCCTATTTGTTCTCTGCATTTTTATGAGCCCACAGAGTTGTTCTTTGAAGCAGCACACACAGAAAATAAAAACTCATTTTAATGTTGTGGAACTATTTGCAGTAAATCATGTTAACATCCTGGCTTTTCTTTAGAGAGATGCAGGGTGTTTTTCCATGTTCTTGGGTGCTGTGATTGCCTCTGATTTAATCCTGTATTTTTCCTTCTAATCTCACTTCATAGATCTTGTCCCCTCTCCTGTCCCCAGTTTGGTGTTTGCACAATTCTCCTGCGTGCCTGGCTGATTTTAAGCTCCAAGGACACCTTAATTTTGCTTCATGCAGTGACTTAGTTATTGTAAGTGCTTACCCCCTCCTCTATCAAAAATCCCCTGGCACTATAAATCCCTTGCTATTGTAAGGCACTGCAGCCTTAGAAGAAAGCATCTGATTTCAAAGAGACCAAGTTCCACTCTGGAACTAATTATATCATTTATTTTATGATTTTATTTTTTTTTTTTAATTGCTAGGTGTTTTAACTGGAAAATGCTGAATTGTGGAGAGCCACAAGGAATAGACACTGTTAACAGAATCTGCTGGAGGTATTTTAGCCACCTAATTAATTTTCAATAAATGCTTCCAATAGGTAATTTGCTTCTGGCCAAATGTAAATCAACTGGAGACAAATAGGGTTAAAATTGGAAATGTGTGATGGGGACAATGTTTATGGACAAAATAACCTGGCACTCCTAGAAATAACTTGCTGACAGTAATAGAAAATTGGACCACACAGATGTTAACAAAACCTGAATGCTGTGTGTCACATGGCCCTGGCAGAGTTTCTCCAGCTGGACACACAACTGGTTCCTGTGTGTGGGTCTCACCACACGAGGCCTGCTTGTCCTAATCTTCCTTTGGAATAGATTGGGAATGAAATGCTTCAGTCCTCTTGTACCTGGCATCCTTCCTAAGGTGCCTTTTCTCCATTCTCTTCTGCAAAAATTGACTTTATTGTCCTCTTGAGCCTCCACAGAACCTCAGAGACACTCCAGACAGTACAAATATCCTCCACAGAGCTCCAAGCTTCTGTGTTCTCAAGGCTTAGGGGTCATACCTTCAGAGGTACATAAGAGGTGAAACACAGACAATTGATGAATAAAATGTTCTAATTTTTAAATTAATAATGGTACTAATCTACGCCATCTTCTGAGATAAATGTAAAGATTGAAAAAGTATAAAAACTTCTTGCATATTTTCTTTTTTTTAAAGTTTCCTCACCCCTTTCACATATTTTTTGCTGCTTTTAATTCCATGATAAATCCCATTGTCTTCTCTAGAAAATGAAAGTCACTCTCTGTCCCTTCCCAAAGGGGCTGGTAAGAGATTAATTTTGTACTTCCCAGTATTTCCATGCCAGGTGGCCCCTGGACAAGGCTGTCTCATGGCCAAGGTCCCCAGGTGAAATAACACACTGGCCAAGTCCCTCCCTGCCCTTAAATCCAACCTGGAAAAAGTCTGACCTGAGCAGAAACAGACTCTTTACCCATGGAAACCTTCATAAGAAAAGAGAAGCATTAAGGTTTGATACCTTTTTATTATGGATGTTAAATCACTCACCTTTATAATTTAGAATAAGTTAGATAATTTGGTTCAGAGACAATGACTGGATTCATGTTGCTTGCCCCTGCTGTGCCTGTGGGTACTGGGAGAGACTTCAGAGCAGATGCCAATTGCTGTATGAGCAGGGAAATCTCCCAAAGCTGGTGCTCATGGGCAGACCAGCAGCAGCCCTAACGAGACGTGGTGGAGACATTGTCATCCTGAAAAACAGGCCACAGACAACTCTGTGGCATGAGGTGTGACAAACAGGCTGCTGCCAAGTAAGGATAAGGACAAGAGACCTTTGGAGGTGTTGGATTGCCCTTCTTGCTTAAATCTTGAACACTTTCTGAAAGCAAATCTTTTATAAACTTCTCTAAACATAAAGGTGACAAAGCAAATTATGATAATTATCCTGCCATTTTCCTAATCTCTACAACTGAAAAGGCACTCACATGGCCTCAGCATTTCCTTAATTTTAGTGGATTTAGGTCTGGTCAAACCCTATAGGTAGGATCTGTGTCAGCTTCAGGAAAACGGCTTGGCAGCAAGTTTGTTGCTTGATCTAGCAAATCTTTTAACGCTGTAGGATCATGAGGGGGTCTGGAAAATTTTGTTCATCTTTTTGAAGTCCCACAAAGTTTATTTCTGTCACTTTTATTTTTCTGTGATGGCCAGTGTATGGAAAATGGCAACGTATCAGGCTCCATTCCTGTCTCAAGCAGCCCCAAACAAGGCTGTGTGCTGGCTCCCACGCTGCTTTCCTTCTTTTTCTTGGCTGTGCTGGCAGAGGCGTTTTGCTGACACTGAGAGAGGAGTATTTATTTAGTTCTATACCAATGGAAAGTTTCTCCATCTGCAGTGCTGCTCATCAGAGATCTTAGTTTTTTTGGTATTTTTTTCAAATGGCTCACTGCTGGCAGTGTCTTCAGTCGATGACATTTGCTCAGTGTCCCTTTTGCTGAGCAGGGAGATGAGTGGATTTCATGACTGGACAGCAGGATGGGCATGTCCATCCTGCTCCTGCTTCTCTCCAGTCTGGAGAGCTTTGCTGGTTGGTAAGAATGCTGTGACAGGAGCTGCCCAGGAGATTAACCACTGCAAGCCTCTGTTTTGGCTGTGGCCACACCTCTGTTTCGACATTGTGAAACTAAGCAGTAATGACAATGTTTGTCAAAATGTCCTGCTCATACTGTTCCTTCCTCCTGGTAAGACACACTGTTGCTCCATCAAAACCCATCCTAAAGAACCTCCATGCTTTGGTTTCACCTATTTGTGTGACTGTGTGCTGGGGTGAAATACCTAATACACAAATCCTTGTCTATTGACAAATTGTTCTCGTTGAAAGCAGAAAACACCTAGAGACCTGACTATACGGCTTGAAAATTCTTAAGGAAATACTTTATGATCAACAAAACCAAACCAGCTGTTCCCATTTTGCTGGGATAATGCAAACCCAGCTGGAAAGTGAGCTGGACTGACCCTGCCCTGAGGAGGCAGCAGCCCACAGCAGAGCGGGGTGGTGGCAGCAGTGCTGTAAACATCTTTGCCAGAAATCCTGAATTGTACAAAAACAGAGCACCTTTCCTTGGCTTGATAATTCTGCTTTTTCCACATCTAGCTACTCTAAAGACTTGTGCATAGCTTCAGTTTCCATTGTACCTGTCCAAGCTGGGTGTTTTCTGCACTCAGGTGTGCTGAAATCAGTGTGTTTCCCTCATTTTTGATGAGATAACAAGAAAGGTAAGTAAGAGCTGAATTCAACAGCATTGTGCAGTTTGATGCAGAATCCCATTACAAACAGATATTTTAGATGTTTTCCCCAGAGCAATATTCTAAAGTAGTTAAAAAATGGATAAAGGAAATATCTGGGCAAAAATATGTTGTAAAGATGAGGACAGCTTCTCAGCTGGCCTAAATTTCTGTAGCTCTGCTGAAACCAGTGGAGCCTTTTCATACTTTGCTATGCTGGTATTTCAGCACATAAAGCTGTCATTTTATGTCCATCATTAATTATGAGCTGTATTTTTTAAATTCATAGGCAGACAAATAATTCTGTACTTAACATTGTGGCTTAACCTGCATTTAGGGTTGCAGGAAGAGGGACCAGTTAATCTAAAGACCAATAAAAGTGCAATTCATATGAGGAAAGAGAAGCTGATTCTGCATGGCATTTTAGGAATTTCAAGAATATTTTTCTTCTGTATCATGAAGCAGATTTATTAATTAACCCTGAATTACATTTAATAATCAGGCAACCAATTATCAGCAAGCAATTATATGTTCCAGGAATTCTTATTTTATGACCCATTTCCCTATAACAGCAAATTATCTTTACTAACGAGTTCTCATAAATTCTTTTGACTGCTAGAAGAACTGATGGTCATAACATCAGACAGATTGGTCAGTTTTGGATAATAATCTTGGAGGAGGACAGTTCTTCTACTCCTAGAATTCTATTAAGATAAATGATAGCAAGTTTTCCTTAAGCCTGGTTCTACCCAGTAGTACAAGCTAGTTAATGAGGGACTTAGAAGTCACTGGAAATACTTTATTTTTGAGTTTATGGACATTTGATACAGTGCTGAATCCATATATTGCCTTTAAATCTAAAAAGCATAACAAAACTCTACATTTTCTGCATTAATCTAGATGTATTTAATTAGCAGTAAAGCACGAGGCTGGGAGCCAGGAGGTCTGGGCTGTAACTGCTGTGGGGATCCTTTGCCAGCCTTGCCTTTGCCTGTCACCTGGGAATAAAAGTCTCTCCAGGGAGCATTTGCCACAGTGGAACTTAATTTACTGATGTTTTTAAAGAGCTTTAAAGGACTGAAATGGGAGGCACAGGAGAAATGAGAATTGTGAGGATCCATTGTGCATCCCAGGACCTGGCAGCTGTTAATGATGGACACATGGCAGAAAGTTTACAGAATAGCTTAGATAGCCACATTTTTGGGGACTTACCAAACACAAAGCCTGTTCCTGCTGAAATCAATGGAAGTCCTGTGCTAAACCTCATGAAAGTGAGACCAGTCCTTGTTCTCTGTGTCTGTGTCAAAAAAATGGTGCACAGACATGATGTCAGAAAATTTTCTCACCAGGACTGCCTTCATCACATTGAGCTAGAAAGTGCAAAGGAAGAGAGAAGCAAGATATGTATCTCTTTAAATGAAATAAAATTTAATTTTCAATCTCGAGACAGGCTTTTCTTGATTCCTGTGCACAAATTTGTTTTACTTTGCTATTGCCAAATTTCTTGAGCTACTGCCAGTCGTAATTCATCTGAGCTCCCATGTCATGATTAAACACTCTGAGTGACTGAATGAAGATGGGAAATGCCAGTGAATATAAATCACAGCAGACTGACAGTTGTTCTCCATTTGCTTCCTCCTGCTCCTCGTTGTCTCCCAACACCCATGATCAGTGCTGTTTCCTGATTGCTTCACTCGCATGTGTCCTGATCCTGCCTTTCTTACAGCTTAGTTTGCAAAAGCTTCTCTCTTCTTCTGCCAAGTAATCCTTGTTTCTGGGGAAAGCCCATCTGGAACACTCAGGTGAGTCAAATCCAGTGGCTTCCATTGCCACTGCAGGGATTATCCACACCAGCATGAAAAACCACCTGGAAAAACCCACTCAGCTTGACATTTCAGCCTCCAGAGAAACTCCATATCTCTCTTCTCATGGCTCTACCCCAGCAATGGCTCCTACCCCAGGCCAAAGAGTCTTCAAGCTCACAGCCAGTGGAGGAAAGTGCACAGAAAACTGGAGCTACATTTCAGCCCAGGCTGATGAAGATGATGAATCGTGCTCTGGGCTGCTGGCAGCTGTTTCTTCCTTTGGCAGAAGGTCACAAAAATGATAAGCGAAAACACTGAAAAAAATTGGTAAATCACTCCAGGAAAACGACATCTATTTTGCTTTGTCCCGAAGTGTTTCATTATAATCATAAACTATAAGGTGTTAAAGGGGTTAACAGGCTCTCAACTCATTGTCAACTAATTATCTTTAAGGTGTTGTCATCACATACTAATCGCTGGGTGAATGCCAGTCCCACCACGGGGAGGTGCCCAACCCCAGGGTGACCTTCTCTCACCTAACAGATGCTTACTTCATTAACTTCAACCATCACTTGCACGGAGGAAAAGCTTTCAGGGGCTTTCATCTTTTTAAAAGGGCAGGGAAAAAAAACCCCTAATAAACTGGTAGCCTGGTTAGCAGTAGGGGACAGCTTTAGCTTCAGGCACCATGGGTGGCTAAGATGTATGAGAAACAGATGTAAGGCCTTTGGTGATAGGTCTGCACTTTCTATTTATTGACAAATGAAACAGGCAATAGAAGGCAATTAAAAGCCAATGATTGCACACAAACAGTGCAAACCACAACAGCAGAGAGGAAAGAAAAGCAACAGCACAGTGCAGCTCAGCTTGTTCAGGGCCAAGTGACATCGATTTGGGAAGCAAAAATGTGATTTCTTTGCAAAGAAAATGTTTTGAGTTTAGAGCTGAAGAGGTTTGATAGTTGTTCTTGCTTTTGTATTTTGTTTTTCCCAAAAGGCTGCCCAGTTACAAGGTACTTCCCAGCTGTGTGACTCTGGTTTTCTCTCTGGGGTTCAAAGAGGAGCTTTGGTATTGGTTTAAATTGATGGAATGGATAAGAAAGATAATCAAATGTGAATAGAAAGCAAAGGGACAGTCCTCCATTGCTGTAGCTGAATGTGACAGTGTTTTGATACCAAACCTCAAGTCTGACAACCTCTTTATATCTTAATGTTCTCTTAACAGGCAGCTGAGACCTGGACACAAAAAGGTAAATTCAAATTCCTCTACACAGGTTCTCTAGAGAGACAGATTTATCCCTTTTCATTACTAATCTTCTGTCCTCAGGAAATCAGCTTGCAAGATAGTTTATCTCTGAAAGAGCTTGAGGAGTGTGTGTTCTGCCTGTAGGCTGATCTCCCTGACCCCAGAACGTACAGATATGTAATGCAGGGAAGAGGGGATCTTCTTTGCAGGCACTTTAACAACCAGACCTGGGATAACACCTACTTTTCACTTAATATGATGAAGGTGCAAATCCATAGGCCCAATTTAAGTGAGTCTTTATTCTTCAAACTATAATTTTGCACCAGAGGCAAGGAGAAAACCAGCTCACCCTCCCAGGATGATGTTACGGCCGAGCAGAATCTCATTAAAAATCAATTCCTCATGTCCATAAAACAAGTTTATTTTATCTTGTGGGAGCCTGCTGTTAGCACTCACACAGTCCCATTGTGTGGAATTCCTGCCCCTAGTTGTATGCCAAGCTGCACAGTGTACCATTAACAAGTTTCAATTTTATGCTAAGCTTTTCAATATTTTTGGTGTCATTAACCGCAGGTTATTTTGCCAGCATGTGGTGTCTTATAACATATGTTATTAATAGTGATGACATGTTTAGGTTCTGAAGGTTTAAACAAGACCTCCAATATTTACATTTATAAAAGGGGGAAATGATGAGAGCAGGGCTGCCATTGGCCACTGAAGGCTCCAGCTGTGCAGGTATTCATCCTAACCCTCACAGGTCAAGGCTTGCTGGCCAACTGTTACAAAAACATAATGCAAAACACATTTTATAAGCACCACAAGACGAGCCAATACATGTTAATTACCTATGAATCTGCCCTTTTTGCAGAGGGTGGCAGGAGGGACATGTGTTTGGCTTTGTGCTTTGCAGTACCCCACCCACCCAAGGGATGATGGCACCTGGGTGATAGGGGTGCCATGGGCTCAGGTGTCCTAATCACTTACACTGGCTTAACACCACAGAAAGTCACAGAATAACCTGAGCTGGAAGGGATTCACAAAGATCACTGAGTCCAACCCACAGGACAGCCCCAAAAATCACATTTTGTGCCTGAGAGCCTTGTCCAAACACTGGGTGAACTGTGGCAGAGCTCAAGATGCTCAGCAGCACTTCTTCACTGAGACCACACCATGAAAGCAAGGTAAAATCCACATCTCAAAAAGTGAGGTCTGAGTTAATGCATTTTATGCCTTACTACAACAGGTTAAGAATATGCATGTGCTCAGTAAATAGTTTTGCTGACCTGTGGTGATTTAAATTTCTGTAACTTGATTGTGTCTCTGGGCCTTTCATCTACAGGGCTTTTACATCTCTCTCTCTCTCTCTCTCTGTGTTCTGGTTGAAAAATGGCATTTGGGATTTTTAGGCACTATTGTAATTAATGAAAAATGGTTTCATAATAGTTTAGAAATTTCACTTTTGCAAGCTGTGAAGAAAATAGCATATATTTAAAGGATTGCTAATATTGCCTGTGTGTGTTTGGGAAGAGAGAAGGAGGGAATTGCAGTCCTTAGTACCAGACATAATTAGGATGATTAGTCAGGGGTGACTACACTGCAAATTATAGGGAGCAAAGAATGGTGCTTGAGTGATGCTTTGTGGTGCTAGGAAATGATTCATGTCTAGGAAGGATAAACACAGAGTCTTAAATGAATTATCATATAGTGTATTTAGTTATAGTGACAAAGGGGGTCTAATTTTAATTTTTTTAAAATTTTTGGTGCACCTAAAATTGCAGGCTTAGGATTTTCAGAAGGACACATCCAGGTCTATTTAGACAACCAACTAATTGACTTTGTTTACTTGATTAAATTTTCCCTAGAAATTCCAGTGGCACTGGTTTAGGTTTTTTGGTTCACAAAAAAAAGTACAGACATGGAAAAATGCTGCTTAAAGTGGAATTTCCTGTGAACAGAGAGTTGCTGTGCTTGTAACAGGTAAGTGTAGGCAGCAAGAAGTGATGGTCACAGATGCTGAACAGAACCTGGCATGGGCATGGGACCTCTTGGGAGAAGACACCCACTTTTCATTCTTGACATAATTATTGTGCTTTTTGTAACAGTGATGTTATTTGCTGTAATCTCAAATGCTTCAATTAAAATGCAGGTAATTAAAAATATGACATGACCTCATGCTGCTGTCTCTGAAATGAATGGTCACAGCACAGACAAGAATTTGGTGACGCATCAAATGTTTGGGTCACCAGGGAGCCCGAGATCTCTGTTCCTCAAACCTGTCTGGGTATAGGAGATGTCATGATTAGTCAATTTATTTTATTTTCCTATTATTTTCAATTGAAATTTCACAATAAATGAAGTGAGGGATAAAATAGAGCTGAAATTATCCTTACGGTTTTGTATAAGGAAACAAACAAAATTACCTATTATATCACATGTTCCCAGACCTGTATTATTGGGTTCCACTCAACCAATAAAAGTTGAGTGACATTTTGAGGGAATTTCAACCAAATTAGACAGAAAGAAGATTTAAAGTAAGGATTCACAGGAGATTCCTACAGGTTTTATGGAAAGAGATGTCTGTGTAAAATGAAATGAAAGCTCCTTTCAGTACTTCAAGGGAGCCTATAAAAGAGAGTGAGAGCAACTCTATACACAAGCAGATGGAGATAGGACAAAGGGGGAATGGATTTAAACTTAAAGATGAAATGTTTAGATGGAAAGAAATTCTTCCCTGTGAAGGTGGCAAGGCCCTGGCTCAGGCTGCCCAGAGAAGCTGTGGCTGCTCCATCCCTGGAAATTTTCAGGGTCAGATTGGACAGGGCTTGGAGCAACTTGAGATAGTGGAGTACTTGGGATAGTTCCCCATGGCAGGGGAACGAAGTAATCTTTAAGGTCCCTTCCAACTCAAGCCACTCTGTGATGATTCTGTGAAAGATGTAAATAAAACCCCCCCCTGAGAGAGAGAGGCAGCAGCACAGCTCCTGCTGTACTGACAGAAATGGGGAATACCTTTGATACAGTCACACTGAACACCCCAAGAAGAGAAGAAGCCTGTGCTGGAGTTCATCCTGTGTTAGACACAGGGTGATCCAAGTATGAGACACAGCCACAGGTTTTAAAAGTTATGGTGTTTACAGAAGCCCTTGGATTTAGACCCCCCACCCCCAAAAATTAAAGTTCTATTTGAATTCAGCATCATAAAATAGCAGCTATGAAATGGAATACTTGCAGTCTGGTCAGGACCCTGAAGAATGATTCTATTTTGTTTAAAAGGCTTGTTTTTATGAGTTCTCTCAAATGTTACACACAGAAGAAATAATTTGTTGTTAAAGTTCTTAAAAGTCAAGAAAAATCACCCAAATTTTATATTTTCTAGTTAATGAATTTCAAAATAATATTCATCAGAATTTCTCAAGGCAAATGGGCAAGTTAGGCATGCATCTCCTGCTGGCTTTCAGTTTCAGCAATTCACTGCCATATTTTTTCTTTAAAAATCTCCTCCACCCCTATGCAACTATTCATTTGGGCAGGACTGATTTTGTATAGAAGGAGTGCCAGAACATTAACACAACTTGTAAATAACCGAGGGCTCAGCTGGGTGGTGAACTAGGTCCTGTCTCACCATGCTGCAGCCCCCTCACAAGAGCTAACCCTGGATTCAGGCATCCAGCACTAGGAGTGCAAATTGAGAAATGCAGCTGGTGACTTTTTGCTTCATTTTTATTATTCTCCTCCTCTTAGAAGTCTCCAGGGCAGCTAGAATTCCACAGCAAGGCCCCCTGCAGACAGCAGGAGCAAAGTAGTTGGTGGAGTCGAAAAATTTTGGAGAACCAGAATGATCCGATTTTCATTGTTGATCCTCTTGGTTCATATTTATTTCTGGTTTGGGAGTGTGTCACTGCCTCCCTACAGCATCTCTTAAAGGTCACCTTTTCAGAATTTTAAGAGCCCTCGAATTTCTCCAGTTCATCTGGTGACAAAAAATGGGATTGCACAGTGCCCAGGAAGGTCTGGAAAGAAAGTGTGACCTGGACTGGGGTGTGCCAGCTGCTGCTGGGGCAGGAGGGTGTCCATGGGCACTGAGCTGCCTCTCCCACATCCTTTCATTCAATGAGCTGAGTGGGGTCTCTGTCCAGCTCTTGCCTCTTCCCTGACACAGGATTTACAGTACAGCAGCTGAACAGCCTCAGGACCAGCCTTTTTCTTCCTCTTTACCTAAAACTACACTTTCCAAGGGCTTTAACTGTGCAGGTCACTATTTCAGAGGAACACAGAGAAATTTGGGTTTTGCAGCAGGTTCTAAATTCAATTATTGCTTTGAAGTCATTACAGGAATCAACACCAAAAGCACACAGATGCACTTCCCTGCTTTCCTCATTTTGGGGATCGAGGCAGAGTTTTTGCAGGTCTGGCTCATTCTCACTATGTCTTGTCTTCAGGACCTGGGAGACTTTTCTGATTCTTTCTTGCAGGTTCTTTTTCTCAGCTGGTCCTGAAATCAACATTCTTCAGGAAAAAAGCAATTCCTGTTTCCTGCACACGGTGTCTTTCCCAGAACCCACAGTCCCTTTGGTCTCTTCATTTGCAATTCCCTGCCACTGTTCTCTGCTGTTCCCTCTCTTGTCAGGTGGCCTCGAGCACAGTTATCCAAGTCCCCACCTGATGATGAGCAGCTGAGTCTTCTTCCCTCCCAGTCCCTGAGATGTTCATCATGTTAAGAAGTGAGGTAGCAGCTTTCTCCTTATCCATGGCTGTTGCAGTGGAACAGACTTTTGGCAGCATTTAGTGACCCCTTTTTTTATTAGCCCTATGAAAAGGCACTAAAGTTTCTCTCATCACCTCCTGTGGATTCTGGGACACTCTAAGCCTAAGGGAGCCAAGAAAGAAAAAGATTCCCTGCTCAGAGTAGGTTTTGTAGCCCCTCAGACATGCAGAGAGAGTCCCAGAGAGCAGCAGAATTCACAAGCTGTGTGTGGAGAGATTGCCCAACTAGTCACTTAACATGAGATTTTACAGTCTTTCCCTAGGAACATATATTACTTTAACAAAATAAAAAATATTTTCCCCTTATCAAGTATTATTCTTTTACATTTACAGTTTGCCTGACATACAGGAGTAATATTCCATGGTTTGCTACAACTTGTAAGTTTATGACCCTTCTGTGGCAGATCAGACTAAACATAATTCATTCACAGCTACTTAGTGTTCTGGGAAATAAACCCCTGAACTTAAATAACTATAGTGTGACCTCTGTAAAATATTATTTATGGGTTAAGAACTGTTATTATGTACATATCAAGATATGCCAAAGGTTATAAAACAAACACTAGTCAGCAAACTGCACTGTTTACTGGCTGTGTCACTCGTGGCTTGCTTTCTGGTTATAGTCCTACAAATTCTGTAAATGGAGAAAAAATATGACTTGGCTGCCTTGGTAATTAGAATGAAGTTGAAGCTATTGACCACTAAGGATTTCATAACAAATAATTCTCTGTCATAAACAGAATGCCAAAATATAACCAAGCAATCCAATGGAAACACCTGGTGTTTTCCATTAAAAGAGCATTGATTGCCATGAGGGTGCAGCCACCGTCCTGATCAGCAGGGAAATGCCAGCTCTTCCTCTGCTACTCATTTTGCAAATCAGTCAGGAGAAAGCTCCAAGCACGTAAGTAAAGCCTCCAGAAGGGGATTTCAGGTTCTGGTTTTGATATCTGCCATCCCACAGGGAGCTTGGGGAGCACATGGGGGTGTATTCATTGCTCTTGTTCGTGTGTAATTTACCTTTGTCAGAGCACATCTTGTGCACAAAGCTCCTGAAATGTTTTACAGGCAGAGCTGTACAGACACATAGATCAGAAATGTTCATATCAGTCAAAACCACATCATATAATTTTATGTGAGAAATCTGTCATGGTTTATTTCCCCTTCCCCTTACTCTCCCCCTTCCTCCCTCACCAAATAATGATAATGACAATAAAATTAAAAAAGACAAAAAAGGTTTGAATGAAACATTGATCACCAGCTTTATCTGGACAAGACTGTTACACAATACAATGTGTAAAACAATCACATTTAATGTCATAGGACAGACCCTTCTATCCCTTTTTCAGACAGAGAAGTTCCCCAGGAATGTCAAAGGGAATTCAGTAATTTCTACAGGAAGGACAGACCTGCACACAGGTTTTCCTGGCTCTCACATCAAATCCAGTAGTGCTCAGCTGACAAAGATCCTTTTGTCAGCTCTTTAGACATCAGGGAGGGTTTTAGGCATGTCAAGTAAATTAGTATGAGGAAACCAAAAATTTTTTAGCCCTCTGAAGAGAATTTTTTTCTGTTATTAACGCAGGGAACTTTTTCTTTTCTTGTTTTAATACAAAACTACCATGTAAGAGAGCTGGTACCATAATAGCCAACAGCCCTGTGGTTAGGACAACCCCTAGAGATGGTGAAGACTGAAATTCATATTCTTTTGCAGACTTTGGATTTGTACCTTGGTGTGTCACATCCCATGAGAGTGGCCAGGGTCAGCCTGCTGACCCTTCTCTGCTGACCAAAATCCCATTCTGGGCTGAGCCAGCTTTTCCCCTGGGAGCCAGGAGGGAATCAGCACCTTTCACTGCAATGTTTCAACCCACTTTGTTCAACAGCTCTCTTCTGCCCTTCTACTTAATGCTTCTTCCATAGTGTTTGCTGTGAAGGACCTCAGTCTGTTCCACATCCTAACATTTTCTTCCTGACTCGATCCCATTACAGCAGTGACACCCTGGCAGTGACTCTGAGTGTTCACATAAACACCATTTTCATTGGATTGAGGCTGTGGGCAGATCCCAGTTTAACAGAAAGGAGAAGCCAGGTCTTGCACCAATATGATGTAGAATGGGAGGAATGAGTTTGCTGCTGTACTGTCACTTCTAGATGGAGTTGCATGAATTCCAGGGTGATATTCCTGACCTGGATGGAAAACTGGGTGTTAGCATGTGAACCAAACCCCTCACTAAATCCCTCTGAGCTTCCATTAGAATATGGCAGGTGTAGACTTAGTGCAGTCTCTGGGGATATGGGAGGTGCTGGAACAGGCAGAGTTTGAAGTGCTGGGTGTATTTTTTAAAAAAAAAAAAATTGAAAAGATGGAATTTCCAAATATTTGGTTCTTTTTGCTAGGTCACAGTTCAGGTTAATGTTTACTCACGCTCAGCCTTTCCTGGGACCTGCTTTAGTTGAGCTGAAGCAGAACTGGGGTCCTGGGTTTCAGGAGAGCTGTGCATCCGTGTCTGTATCCTAGGAGGGAAAACCCAAACCATGGCACACTGTGGGCACAGAGCATCTGAGACAGTGTGAGCCAAGCACAGGGATCCTGGCAGGGGAACTGTGTCCCAGTCCTGGCTCTGTCCCATCTACAGGGTGTCTCAGGCCACCACTCTTCCCCTCTTTGCTCTGTTTTCCTTCTTCCCTTATGCACTGACTGTTTTGATGGCAAGTTATGTGTTTCTTCCTAGGTGTTCACCCAGGTCCTAGTACAGGGCAGTCCTATGCTCATTTCACTCTCCTAAGGCACCACTAAAAAGCAAATAATGTGAGACATCTGAACATTTTTTTCTGTTAAGTATTTAATAAGATTAAATATGTATTTTAAATGTGAGTTCCTGTGGGTCTCCTGGGTTTTCTTTCATTTACACCCCTGAGTAATTTTCGTGTTTGATTGCACAGGAGGCTGTAATGTTTATGTCTTTGGAAGAGGCTGGAGCTGGTAGTTGAAAGCACAGCCCTGTGCTGCTCAGTGCAGTCCCAGCCTGCCCAGGGGGCTGGTCTAACTAACCAGAATCAAATTAAAGCGCATCATAAAATTACAGCATGCTTTTCTGTAAAGTTTTATTTTTACTTTCCTGGGCCTGGCCTTCAGGTTTCATGAGGAGCAGTGCTCAGCAGAGCTCCCTGTGGGCTGAGGGTACCCTCTAGAGGAACAGGCACTGGCAGCAGTGAAACACAGGGATGCTCTGTCTTCCCAGGGACTTTTTTAAGGCTGATGAGAAATTAGGGAATATGAAATACTGACTCTGGATCTGCCCATTTGTGCTGCTCACTCTGTGCAAGGGTGACAGGGTGCAGGTGGTTTTAGGGTCATGTTTAAAGGGACATGTGTGCTTCTTCAGTCCTCCCAAAATCAGGGGATTGTGGCTCCCAGGCCTGGTGGGAATAGTGCAGGGCAAAGAGGGACACAACACTTGGTGTTTCCTCCTGTGCATAGCATAGTGCTGGCAGAGAATCACTTAGGTTGGAAAGGACCTTTTAGGTCATCAAATCCAACCATTGTCCCACCACTAATCCATGTCCTCAAGTGCCACATCTAAAAGTTTTTTGAATGCTTCCAGGGACTGTTATTATTATTCCACCACTTCCCCAAACAGCCTGCTTAGGGCAGTTTAACCACCCTTTCAGTGAAGAAATTGTTCCTAATATCAAATCTAAACTTCCTCTGGTGAGGCCACTTCCTTTTGTCCTATATCTTGTTTGCTGGGAGCAGAGCCTGACCCCCACCTGGCTCCACCCTTATGACAGGGAGCTGTGGAGAGCCAGAAGGTTCCCCCTGAGCCTCCTTTTCTCCAGAGAAAGAAGCCCCTCCAGCTCCCTCAGCTGTTCCTCATCAGACTTGTGCTCCAGATCCTTCCCCAGCTCCATTCCCTTCTCTTCACCAGCCCCTCAATGTCTTTCTTGTGAGGATCCCAAAACTGACCCCAGGATTTGAGGTGTGGCCATGATGGTCCCCTCAAGGTTTTTTTCTCCAGGCTTATGGGATCATGCAGGCTGAACAGGCTGTCAATTCTCTTCAGTCTGCCCAGCCCTGCTGGGAAAATTGCTTCCACTGTCCATGGAATGGGGCAGGTCTTACTGAAATGAAGCCCCACTTTATGGGAGGAAAAGGAGTTCTTTGTTATCCAAATTTTTGCAGCCTTTCCCTCTTCATAGGGATATTCTTCACGTTCAGATCTCAGCACTCTCCAGTTGAATCTGCCTCTTCACCCCCAATTGGAAGGAGTGACTTTTCCAAGCAAGGGCATTGGCAACACAGCTGGTTTCTCAAAGAATTACAGAGAAGCAGAGAGTATCCAATGAAAGCACAACATGTATGCAAAATAATGCTCCCATTCCATTCTCCCCTTGCAAATGCCTCAGTTTTATATTCCTGTTGCCTTGCTTTATGGCAGTACCTCAGCAGCTCTTGCTTGGTTTGAAAACAAAAGAGGCAGCTCCATCTAGAGGTTTGTGACAAGGGAAGAAATCCTGGTTTTCATAGCTCTGCTCTTAGGAGCTTCTGTTGATGCAGCATTGTGTTTGTGGGAGTGCTTTGTCCTGTTCAGCACGGCTTTTCCTTCTGGTTTCTAAATGTTTTTTAGAAGTTCTAAGATTTTTGGATAAAGGTCTTAGAGCAAGCCTCAGCTATTCTTATTTCCCCATCTTATTCAGAATAAGGTGGAGCTCAGCAAAGGCATCCCTGTGTGTAGTTTGCTGTCTGTGTGCAGAGTTTGGGACAGAAATGGGATGGTCAGGGAGGTCCTGAGCATTGTTTCAGCCTGATTCTTTACAGACATCAGAGAATTTCTCGATGCAGTGTGGAAGAGAAGATTGTGCTCAAGCCTGCACTGGTATTTCCTGGCTGAGTGCACACTCTGATCCCAAAGAAGGGAAGAGAGGGCACCACCATGGAGTGGGGATGGGGACATGGAGGTATTTTTACTCATAGGTGTGTTATTTTTATTTTATTTTACTCAACAGAAGTGTTATTTAAAGTAATTAGGAATCTAACAGTCTGACTCAAAGGGTCCTTGGGATGGCATCTTCATATCCCAGAGCTCTTGTGCTTTACTGAGATTTTAAAGATCTCAGTAAAAGTACATGCAGAGGTTTTTTTCTTCCTCTCAGTGACGATTAAAGCAAAAACACAGAGATATCCCCTGCACAGCACATCCCAGAGTGTAGCCCTGCCACAGCACTGCAATCCTCTGCTGGGGGTTGTGTTGGGGTTTGGTTCTGAACAAAGAGGAGAGTTCTTTGTAATGGACTGGAGAATAAAAATCAATATTCCTTAGATGGAATTCAAAGCTTAATAATCCCCAATACCTCCTATGTGTTTTTTTTTTCCCTGTCATCCAGTCCAGGTAATTGTTCCTTTCTCCCTTTGAGCATCCTTCATCATCATTATATTCTCCATAGTATACTCTCATTAGAATGCTTTTAACTCCATTTTTTCTAACCCTCTCCTGCTGCCTTTTCAACTTCCATCTGTACCATAGGTACTGAAGATGACAAATCTTGTGGTTACTAGAAAATGTACAGATAAATAGAAATTATTGGTCAATGCCTGCATTTCAGTAGAACAGAGTTCAGATCTTGAAGAAAGAATATGCAGTTCTTGCCAGATGGAACTTTGTTCTAGTAAAAAAAAAAATGTTATGAGAGACATGACAGGAAACTGAAAGATCAGGCTTGACTGAAAAAAGAACTTTGAGAGCTTGTTGATCCTTTGCCAGTGTTAAAGAAGTCAACTCAGTTAAGTATTCTTAGCTAATATAATGAGTCTGCAACATGTAGTCATAATAGCCCCATAACATTAATACATTTATTTTTTTTCCCTCCTCTTTAGTCTGCTTTAGTGTTCAACAATGCCTACTATTGTTTTAGCTTAGCTCATAGTTCAGTCTTTGGAGAACTTAAAAATTTGCAAAGTTAAATTATTCAGGAAAAGAACAACACCCTACTTCTTAAGGAATAACATTAGATACACATTGCAGTGATCAAGGACATCTTTAACTAGATCAGGTTGCTCAGAGCCCCATCCAACCTGACCTTGAATGTTCCAGGGATGGGACATCCACAGCTTCTCTGTCAGTGTTTAACCACCCTTGTTTAAAAGAGTCTTTCTTGTATCTGATGTAAATCAACTCTCTTTTAAAACCATTACTCTTATTGCAACACGGTTTACCAAAAGTTTGTCCCCATCTCTCTTCCAAGCCCCCTTTAAGTATTAAAAAGTCTCCCTGGAGCCTTCTCCAGGCTGGACACCCACAACTCTCGCAGCAGAGGAGCTCCAGCCCTCTGAGCATCCTCATGGCCTCCTCTGGACCATCTGCAGCAGTTCAATGTCCTTCCTGTCCTGGAGATCCCAGAGCTGGATGCAGGACTCCAGGTGGACAAAGACTCTGGTGTCTCTTCAGTTTTGAACTCTCCTGCTGCTCCTCACAGAAAATCCTGGAATTTATTATGTTCCTCATGGAAAATCCCAGGGTTTTTTATGTTCTGAGCTGAAAGAGGCAGAGATGCCCTTTTATTCTACCCCGTTTCCAGAAGGTAAATGCACACACCTGACAGTCTGGGGCCATTCCCAGCAAGCCTCTGCTGCTTAAAGGCATAAAGTGCACATCCTTGGGCTCCTAGAGTACTTCTGAATTTCTTGTCCAACCGGTTCTGTTGCACAACATGTTAGCACGTGCTGGCTTGGGAAAGAGGGTAGGAAGGAAGTTGCTATCAGAAGCTGATAGGAGGGAAGCTGTATCCCAAGTGCCTTGTTTATAGGCAGGAGCAGATAAGCTGACTCATATCTCTGAGTCCCCAGCACTACAACATCCCATGCTCATACCACGTGAGACACAGGCATGGGCATACACAAGAGTCTTTAACCCCTGCCCCAGGGATGACAGAAGCACTTTTTAATCCTTGGTTGTACAAACTAGCAGCGTCTTGAGCCTGTTCTTAACAAAATCTCCCACCTTTTCCCTCTAGATATTGGATCCTCTGGCTGCCATAACATCTGAATGGGCTTGCAGGTGGCACTGGGCTGATGTTATTTGACCAAATTTGAAGTCCATGCTTGTCTTCTAACCACTTTGTGTGTAGTCAGACTGTGATAAGATCCCATTTCACAAGCCAAGCAGGAGCAGGGCTGGTGAGGTATCTCCAGTGCAATGCACTCAGATACTGCACCGTGAATCACTTAATTTGGAGGAGCATGACCTCTCCTCTGCAGAGAGTTAAGCATCACATCTGCCACCAATAGCCTGTGCTGGTTGTGGCCCAATCTGATTGACCCAAGCCTTTAGTGAACAGGCTGGGTCACCAAGACCAGGTGTGCTTTTGTAGGACAGAACAACTTTAAAAGTACCATTAATAACTGCAGTGTGGTAGGAAAGGACCAACAGCTCAGAAATTGAGTTATCTCAATGCCATTAAATATACCCAACCACACATAGGGAAAAGCACAGTCATTTCACACATCTCCACCTCTGAAGGGCTGATAGGTGTCTTGCAACACAGGCTGGGTCCAGCACTGATTGGAGGGAATCCAGAAGATCCTGTTCCCAAAGAGCACTAACAACGCATTTCTGGGTGTCTCCTCCCTCATTTGTGCACCATGGCACTGCAGGTTGAGGAACGCTGCTCCCACTGCTCCATGAAAACCACTTCCATGACAAGCTGCTGCCAGTCCTTCATGGCATTTTGACACTGCTGCTGTTTCTCCATTGCTTTCAGCTGCAAAAAGGGGAAGAAAGCAGAGAGAAAAGTGGATCAGGGGACTTCAGCATTCAAAATGTGGAAGGGAAGGCCTTTCATATCCCAGTAATACTTGGCAATATTCCTCATGCACAGTCATCTGCAAGGCTGTGGCTCTAAGCTTATTTGTAATCCACAAGAGCAGAAGAGAACTGTACAATGATCTGGACTAAATGTTAATGAGGGACAGAAAGCATTCACCCTCAGTTGATGCATGAGTCCCCATGAAGAGGAAATAAAAGACATTTTTAAACTTGAATGTTGGATTTCAGTAGATTAGAAAAAGAGAACCATGAATGAAGCAGAAGATTTTCCAGCCTCCTACACATTACTGGATCTTTTACTTAAATTCCATTATTATGTATGTGGGTAGAAGCTGCTGCCCAACAAAAAAATACAGAAAATCAGGAGAGCAGAGGGCAGTGCAGATGCCAGGTGCCCCAGAGCTCTGTGGTTTAGAGGAGAGGTTTGTTGGGCTCAGGGGTAGAGGGCTGGCATGTGAACTGAGTGTCCACATGGATGCCTTGAACCCATTTCTGAGCGTTTCCATCATGTTCGGGAATAAGTGAGAAACTAAATTATAAATAATAGAGCAAGACTGCTGGGAAAGAAATAAACTCCAGTAAACCAGAACAATCAGTTTGTTCTCCAGTGTTTCCTGTACAAGTAATAAAATCTAATAACTGAGTTGCTGTTAACAGTTAATGACTACTGCATTTGTTAATGAACCCAGACAAATGAGAGCAGTTTAATACAACAAACAGGCCATTAGCTGTATTAATGCTTGGCTTGTAGGAGTTAGTGCTCTTATAAACTATATTCTGCAGTTTATAATACCAGCACTTTATAAAATGACCTGGTGTTTTCCAAAAAATAAAAAATAATAAGGGTCAGGTGAGCTACAATTTAGTAGTGGAAAATCAGTATGCATGGCAACTAGGAAAAGCTGATATTAGGCTACAATCTCTTTTTCTGTTTTGCACTGGAATAAACCAGGATCAACAGCAAACATATGAATGAGGGCTGATTCTTGTATAGCTTAAATGAGTGGCAGCTTTGCTTTTGACTTCAGTGAGTTTTGGATTGATCCTATAATTATTATCATTAGAGAGGAATTTGATCTTTTCTTTTTTTTATTTCTCCCTAGACCACAAATGATTCCACATATGGGATATTCAGTCTTCAGCAGCTGTCATTGTTTAAAGGTTTAACAAGCAGTCTTATAGAAAGAACTATAAAAGGGAAGTGGTATAAATAGACTAAAATTAATAGAGGAACAAAATACAGTTAGTTCCTACTTCAACTGCCTCTACAGTTCTCTTAATTTTTAGATTTTTTTATAGTGTATTTAGCTGCAGTTTCAGTTACAAAAAGTGTCACTGGCACTTTTTGCAATGGTAATTGTTAAAGACAAAATTCTTCCATTGCTTTACAGACTCACTGCTGAATGTAACCAGTGTCTGGTAGAAATTGAACGTGGAGCCATTTAAGACTTTGCCCTTAACTTGCCAAATGAGGATGATGCTAAATTATTACAGAATTATAGGTTACTGGGGAAGGGAATAACACACAGTCTGGCAAGAAAAAGAAATGGAGAATTTTACAGGGTGCATGAATGGGCTCTAATTTGTGTATATCTGTAGTGTGAGATGAGGCCAGGCTTAAATCATAATATTACAACAGGACTTGGCCAAGCTCTTTGGCTTTGTTTGTGGAGCTGAACTGGAAGTTTTTCAGACAGATTCCAAAAAACATAAGAGAGAAGTTGCATAAACTTATCCTTAAGGTTATTGTGACCTGAAGGAGGAATGCAGGAGTAAACTTAGGGAGTTGTTCCCATCTTTGACCACCTGCAGGGAATGGTGCCTGAGCCAGCCTAAGGAGGTGTCATTCTTCAGTTTTTTACTTAAATATGGAAATTACAGTACAGGGCCAGGGTTTATCTTGTGGTTAGTAGCCACTATTAAGTCTGTTCTCCATTAACACCTAGTCCTGGATAAGGCTGTTTATATTTCTGGCCTCTGTTTATTGCAATGAACTCCAAATTATAACTATGCATTCTCTGAAAATGCATTTGCTTCTGTATGTTTTTAAACCTCTGACCTTAAAACAATTGTGTCCTTTAGGTCTTGGCTGGGAAAAGATGAAAAATCCTTTTCCCATTCATACAGCTCATGTGGGTTATGATTGTACAAATCTTGCTCGTATTTTCCTTTTCATTCATTCATTCCTTCCCAGACTCAGAAATATCAAGCTAGGCACTCTCTTTCCCTTCACTACTCTGTTTCCTGCCTTTCATCACCTTTGTCATCTTTTTCTGTGACTTTCCTAGATCAATTCTGCATGTTTTGAGATGGAGGCAGAAGCAGGTTTACACACAATTAATTGTATGTCATTTATACAGTGCCTGGGTGACAGTTTTGGCATTGCTGTCAGTTGTTTCAAACAATTGCCAATAGTCTGCTTGTCTTTTTGATTGTTGGTGAGCTCTAAGCTGTTTTTTTTAACAGGTGGTTTTCCACTACTACACTAAAACCTTCTCCTAGAGTGGCAGCTTAATTAGCTCGCCTGTAACCTGGCTTGTTTATCCTGTAATTTACCCATAATTCAGATTGCACTGCCTTTCTGCTTTATTTCCTACTTGTTGCCACTGCATGGCTCCCACCACTGCTGCTCTGGCACATCAGATCTGTTCACTCCTCTCTGTGGGTTCTTGAACAGCTCTGTGTCATGGGCTGACTGCTCAGGGAACCATCCAGCTTGGCAGGAAGCGCTGGGAAGAGCTCAGCCCCCCTGAGCACCCGAGGGCACAGAATGAATCACCCTGCCATGCCTGGAGCCTGGTCTCCAAGGTCCTGCTGGGGAAAGGAAGAGAATCCACACTCCTGCAGACCTGACTGGCCCCCAGAGCTGTGCAAGGAGGATCAATGCAGCCATCACCAGATGGTGCTGCTGCATTCAGCCTTGCAAGGTCATGGTGTGCAGGGATGTTCTGACTCTTGGAAGAAAATACCTAACTGGGGATGTTTTTCCACTGCACAGATGTCTGGAGAGTAGGCAGGGTATGTTCTGACTTCTTGTCACTGCTCAGTTCTCTTTGAGAACAGGACATTTGGGCTTTGGCTGGGAGTTCAGAATAGGGGTGTGTTCAGATGCTGTTTGAGATGATCTGTTCCAGACTGGTTTGAGTGGATAAACAAAATTAATTAGATTCACATCATATGAGTCCACAGGATTGATTTTTTCCTCCAGCAGAAAACTGGCTCACACTGCTGCTCACCAGCAATACAACTGTGGCTCACCTGCTTTTTTCCATGAGTTTTACAATCCTTGTTAGGTTTTTTTTTCAGGTCTAGGTAGTCATGTTATCCATGACATGAGATTCCAATGAACCACTGTATAGAAAAAGTTCTTTAAGTCCTCATTCCTATTGCTATTATAGAAGAAACTCCAGCATGACAAAGTACTTCACCTTGTGTGACCAAGTAGAGGAGATGGCTTTGTCTGAGCCTTTAACCAGCAGATTTTTGTCTTCTCCCTGTTTCTGACAGCAAATATGTGAGGCAGCCATTACTTCTAACAAGTCATGCTTGGGATGACTTTCATCTCTGCCTGCTCAGGAAACTGAGGAAAAAGTAAAGAGAAATTTTGACAGTACTATGGAAGCCTGTAATTGTAATTCATGTTTACCTTTTAACTATAGTCTCCTAGTGCTGAACATTTTTCACTGCTATTGTACTGAGCCCTTTGAAAGGGCTCTAAGTAAAGTAAAATCTATATTTGATGATTTGGAATTTAGAGAGCGAGTGCTCCAGCCTTTCTAAGGCCTTCAGCCTTACACTTTGGGCACCCATGCTGGTGCTTTAAAGTTTAGGCTGTCTTTGAGCCTTGTCTGCAGCCCTGAGTGAGTCCTGGTGAAGTCTTCTAAGAACTCTGGGTTGCCCATGATGGTCAGCATGGATTCTGCCCTGGCTTCAAGGGACAGCTCATAACTAGGAAGGACAGAAGTGGTGAAAGTACAAAATTATAGATACTGGTGCTCTTGCAAAGGTAAATGAGGGGCTTTTTTATTTTATGGTGTCATGAAAGAAGAAGTGGTGAATCCAGACACTAAAGCAGCAGCTATATATAATACTAATACCATACAGCTGATAAAAGGAAATATATATTTCTGACCAGCTCAAGGCTGTGGGATACCAGAATCCAAGAAGGTATGAAGATTAAAATGAGGGAAAATAAAATTACCTTGAATGATCACGGCTAATGCAAAAATGCATTTCAGAAGGAACATCAATACAAAAATCCTAAATCTACAAGTCTTTTATGAGAAGAGAGTACTCTGTGTTTACTTGGCCAAACCTGCTGTTAAAAGATTTGGAGCCAATCACTCCTGGAAACAAAATCCCAGAACCTGGGATGGCAATTTCTGAAACTAAACCTGTATTCCTCCTCAGGATGAGCTGTCCTAACCAATCTCAAAAAAAATTTTAAACACTTGTCTTCTCCAGTTAATAGTGACAGAGCAAGGAACTTAAAAGCCTTGAAAGGAGACCTGTCAGAGGTCTCATTTAAGAGTCTACAAGTTTTTCTGGCAGAACAGTTGCTTCCATGTGAGGAGTGATCACATTAGTGAACCTGTTCCACCTGCTCTGTCCAGAGGAGGCAGAAACAACCTGCTCTGTCTGAGGCTTGGAAGGAGCCTTGGCTTGGTGCTCCTGTGAAACTTGGGAGTTCTAGAAGAAGAAAACAACGTGGAGAAAGGGGCAAGGGAGGAAAGGGGATGGGAGAAAACAGAGACAGTCTGCTAGGGAATGTAAAAGATGGCAGAGGAGAGGTGAGTGGAGTGGTCTGGAAAACAAAAAAAGGAAAAAAAAAAGAAAAAAAGAAAGAAACACACCAAAATAAGAGGCTGCAAGCTGTCAGCCAGTCCTGGCACCATCCAGCTGTGGTGGGGTCACTCAAAGGACCTCATCTTCGGGAATGCAGCCTCATTCAGATGATGCCGGCTGAACAGTGCCACCGGGAAGGCAGGATTTCATTGTTCCCAACGCAGCTCACGCCGCTTATGCTGTGAAATCTGCAAAGCAATTAAAACTAATTAAATGCCGGCTTTATTAAGTGCGATCAAACCCCCGAAGAAATCCACCCTAAAACCAACCCTGCACGCCGGGCAGGTTAATGACCCTCAATTAACCCGCACACGGCGGGGCTGTAACAACCCGGCAAAGGCAGCACATCCCTGTGTTCTCCGCGCGTTCCCTCCCGCCTGAGCCGTGAGGGGAGCGCCGCCTGCCCAGGGCGCTGCTCTGCCCCAGCCCTGCCCGGGAGGTGCCGAGCAGGGGCTCGGAGCCCCCCACACCCGGGGGTGTCTCGGGGCTCGCCCGCGGAGCCGTGTCCGCTCTCGGGGCCGGGCAGGGCCGCACCTGGGCAGCGGCGGGACGGGCAGAGCCGTGCGCTCACCGCCCATCCATCCCCGCCCTCGCTCCGCGGC